>NW_027010822.1:223684-326184 GCF_036934945.1 Oncorhynchus masou masou | reverse complement strand
GCTAGCAATTCTAGCTAACATCTGACATTGCTAGGCTAGCTAACATCTAACAGGGCTAGCAATGCTAGCTAACATCTGACACTGCTAGGCTAGCTAACATCTCACAGGGCTAGCAATGCTAGCTAACTTCTGACACTGCTAGGCTACCTAGAGGGGGGCGCAAGAGAAACAGCAGGGGAGGTAGAGGGAGGTAGAGAGAGGGAGGGAGAGAGAGGGAGGGAGGGAAGGAGAGAGGGATGGAGGTAGAGGGAGAGAGGGATGGATAGGGAGGGAGGGAGAGAGAGGGATGAGAGAGAGGGAGGTAGAGAGAGGGATGGAGAGAGAGGGAGGTAGAGAGAGGGAGGTAGAGAGAGGGATGGAGAGGAAGGGAGAGAGAGGGAGAGAGAGGGATGAGAGAGAGGGAGGTAGAGATAGGGAGGTAGAGAGAGGGATGGATAGAGAGGGAGGTAGAGAGAGGGAGGTAGAGAGAGGGATGGAGAGAAAGGGAGGTAGAGAGAGGGAGGTAGAGAGAGGCAGGGAGAGAGATATATGGAGAAACGAGAGAGAGGAAAGGTTCTGTACGGCATGTTCAACACTATTCTCCATGGCAACCAGTAGGTTCCAGAGACAGATGCAGAGAGAGGATAAAAACAAGGTCTGCCTTGTCACATCGGTTCACATATTTTGAGCTGCAAGAGAGAGGGAAGAGAGAGAGAAGAGAGAGAGAGGGAGATAGAGGGAGAGAGAGGGAAGAGAGGGAGAGAGAGGGAGAGAGAGGGAGAGAGAGGGAGGGAGAGGGAAGAGAGAGAGAGGGAGAGAGAGGATAAAAACAAGGTCTGCCTTGTCACATCGGTTCACATATTATGAGCTGCAAGAGAGAGGGAAGAGAGAGGGAAGAGAGAGAGAAGAGAGAGGGAGGGAGAGGGAAGAGAGAGAGAAGAGAGAGAGAAGAGAGAGGGAGGGAGAGAGAAGAGAGAGGGAAGAGAGAGGGAGGGAGAGAGAGAAGAGAGAGGGAGGGAGAGAGCGACAGAGAAAGAGATGGGGGGAACTTAATGTCATGTTTACTGTTCATTTTTATTGTATATTTCACTTTTGTATATTATCTACTCCACTTGCTTTGGCAATGTTAACATATGTTTCCCATGTCAATAAATCCCCTTGAAACGAATTGAGAGAGAGAGAGAGAGAGAGAGAGAGAGAGAGAGAGAGAGAGAGAGAGAGAGAGAGAGAGAGAGAGAGAGAGAGCGAGACAGATAGATGGATAGAGAGATAGATAGATAGATAGATAGATAGATGAAGGGAAGAGAGTTTTACTGTACTGTCTGTAGTTATACTGTACTGTCTGTAGTTATACTGTACTGTCTGTAGTTATACTGTACTGTCTGTAGTTATACTATACTGTCTGTAGTTGTACTGTACTGTCTGTAGTTATACTATACTGTCTGTAGTTATACTGTACTGTCTGTAGTTATACTGTACTGTCTGTAGTTATACTGTACTGTCTGTAGTTATACTGTGCTGTCTGTAGTTATACTGTACTGTCTGTAGTTATACTGTACTGTCTGTAGTTATAGTGTGTGTATCATATGTCAGGTTGAGGCTGAGGCTGTAGTCCTGAGTGTGTATCTGAGGCTGTAGTCCTGAGTGTGTATATCTGAGGCTGTAGTCCTGAGTGTGTATCTGAGGCTGTAGTCCTGAGTGTGTGTATCTGAGGCTGTAGTCCTGAGTGTGTATCTGAGGCTGTAGTCCTGAGTGTGTGTATCTGAGGCTGTAGTCCTGAGTGTGTGTATCTGAGGCTGTAGTCCTGAGTGTGTGTATCTGAGGCTGTAGTCCTGAGTGTGTGTATCTGGGGCTGTAATCCTGAGTGTGTGTATCTGAGGCTGTAGTCCTGAGTGTGTATCTGACGCTGTAGTCCTGAGTGTGTATCTGAGGCTGTAGTCCTGAGTGTGTGTATCTGAGGCTGTAGTCCTGAGTGTGTGTATCTGAGGCTGTAGTCCTGAGTGTGTGTATCTGAGGCTGTAGTCCTGAGTGTGTGTATCTGAGGCTGTAGTCCTGAGTGTGTGTATCTGAGGCTGTAGTCCTGAGTGTGTATCTGAGGCTGTAGTCCTGAGTGTGTATATCTGAGGCTGTAGTCCTGAGTGTGTATCTGAGGCTGTAGTCCTGAGTGTGTGTATCTGAGGCTGTAGTCCTGAGTGTGTATATCTGAGGCTGTAGTCCTGAGTGTGTATCTGAGGCTGTAGTCCTGAGTGTGTGTATCTGAGGCTGTAGTCCTGAGTGTGTGTATCTGAGGCTGTAGTCCTGAGTGTATATCTGAGGCTGTAGTCCTGAGTGTGTGTATCTGAGGCTGTAGTCCTGAGTGTGTATCTGAGGCTGTAGTCCTGAGTGTGTGTATCTGAGGCTGTAGTCCTGAGTGTGTGTATCTGAGGCTGTAGTCCTGAGTGTGTGTATCTGAGGCTGTAGTCCTGAGTGTGTATCTGAGGCTGTAGTCCTGAGTGTGTGTATCTGAGGCTGTAGTCCTGAGTGTGTATCTGAGGCTGTAGTCCTGAGTGTGTGTATCTGAGGCTGTAGTCCTGAGTGTGTGTATCTGAGGCTGTAGTCCTGAGTGTGTATCTGAGGCTGTAGTCCTTAGTGTGTGTATCTGAGGCTGTAGTCCTGAGTGTGTATCTGAGGCTGTAGTCCTGAGTGTGTGTATCCGAGGCTGTAGTCCTGAGTGTATATCTGAGGCTGTAGTCCTGAGTGTGTGTATCTGAGGCTGTAGTCCTGAGTGTGTGTATCTGAGGCTGTAGTCCTGAGTGTGTGTATCTGAGGCTGTAGTCCTGAGTGTGTGTATCTGAGGCTGTAGTCCTGAGTGTGTATCTGAGGCTGTTTTCCTGAGTGTGTGTATCTGAGGCTGTAGTCCTGAGTGTGTATCTGAGGCTGTAGTCCTGAGTGTGTGTATCTGAGGCTGTAGTCCTGAGTGTGTGTATCTGAGGCTGTAGTCCTGAGTGTGTATCTGAGGCTGTAGTCCTTAGTGTGTGTATCTGAGGCTGTAGTCCTGAGTGTGTATCTGAGGCTGTAGTCCTGAGTGTGTGTATCCGAGGCTGTAGTCCTGAGTGTATATCTGAGGCTGTAGTCCTGAGTGTGTGTATCTGAGGCTGTAGTCCTGAGTGTATATCTGAGGCTGTAGTCCTGAGTGTGTGTATCTGAGGCTGTAGTCCTGAGTGTGTGTATCTGAGGCTGTAGTCCTGAGTGTGTGTATCTGAGGCTGTAGTCCTGAGTGTGTATCTGAGGCTGTAGTCCTGAGTGTGTGTATCTGAGGCTGTTTTCCTGAGTGTGTGTATCTGAGGCTGTAGTCCTGAGTGTGTATCTGAGGCTGTAGTCCTGAGTGTGTGTATCTGAGGCTGTAGTCCTGAGTGTGTATCTGAGGCTGTAGTCCTGAGTGTGTGTATCTGAGGCTGTAGTCCTGAGTGTGTGTATCTGAGGCTGTAGTCCTGAGTGTGTATATCTGAGGCTGTAGTCCTGAGTGTGTATCTGAGGCTGTAGTCCTGAGTGTGTGTATCTGAGGCTGTAGTCCTGAGTGTGTGTATCTGAGGCTGTGGACAGCCAAAGAAAAGCTGGCAGTATAGTGTTTGTTGGGTCTGGTTACCACGGTTACCTTCATCAGACCCAATCAACACTGAAACTCATGATGGAAGGCTCTATCTAAGGCCACGCCTCCCCCAGCAGGGGCCACGCCTAAAACATCCCATAGGGGATGTTAGGGGTAGTGCACTACTTTAGATGAGAGCCTGATGGACCCTTGTCTAAAGTAGTGCACTAAATAGGGAACACAGTCCCATTTGGGATTAAACCTACTTTAGACCAGGGCCCATAGGCCTAGTCCACCACTTTAGACCAGGGCCCATAGGGGTAGTGCACTACTTTAGACCAGGGCCCATAGAGGTAGTGCACTACTTTAGACCAGGGCCCATAGGGGTAGTGCACTACTTTAGATGAGAGCCTGATGGACCCTTGTCTAAAGTAGTGCACTAAATAGGGAACACAGTCCCATTTGGGATTAAACCTAGGTCCTTTCTACCAGGGGCCAGCAGGTGTAAAGTTTAATACAGACTTGAACCCTTCCCTCTCCCTCCCCCTCTCCTTCCGTCTCTCCCCTCCCCTCCCCTCCCTCTCACTCCCCCTCTCTCTCTCCCCCCTTTCTCCTCCCCTCTCTCTCTCCTTCCTTCCCTCTCTCTCCCCTCTCTCTCTTCTCCGCTCCCCCCTCTCTCTGCTCCCCTCCCCTCTCAATCCTCCCTTCCTTCTCTCTCCCCCTCTCTCTCCTCTGCTCCCCCTCTCTCTGCACCCCTCCCCTCTCTCTCCTCCCCTCTCTCTCTCCTCCCATCCCTCTCTCTCCCCCTCTCTCCTCCTCTCCCCTCCCTCTCTCTCTCTCTCTCTCTCTCCACCCTTCTCTCTCTCTCTCTCTCTCTCTCCTATGCTCCCCTCTCTCGCTCCTCCCTTCCTTCTCTATTCCCCCTCTCTCTCCTCCCCTCCCCTGTCTCTCTCCTCCCTTCCTTCTCTCTCCCCCTCTTTCCTCCCTTCCCTCTCTCTCCTGCCTCTCTCCTCCTTCCCTCTCGCTGGACCTCTCTCTCCCCCTCTCTCCTCCCTTCCCTCTCTCTCCTGCCTCTCTCTCCTCCCTTCCCTCTCTCTCCCCCTCTCTCTCCTCCCTTCCCTCTCTCTCCCCACTCTCTCTCCTCCGCTTCCCTCTCTCTCTCCTCCCTTCCCTCTCTCTCTCCTCCCTTCCCTCTCTCACTCCTGGACATAGTAGAATTCTGCTGGACATAGTAGAATTCCCCTGGACATAGTAGAATTCTGCTGGACATAGTAGAATTCCGCTGGACATAGTAGAATTCCGCTGGACATAGTAGAATTCTGCTGGACATAGTAGAATTCTGCCAGACAGAGTAGAATTCCGCTGGACGGAGTAGAATTCTGCTGGACATAGTAGAATTCCGTTGGACAGAGTAGAATTCCGCTGGACAGAGTAGAATTCCGCTAGACATAGTAGAATTCCGCTGGACATAGTAGAATTCCGTTGGACAGAGTAGAATTCCGCTGGACATAGTAGAATTCCGCTGGACATAGTAGAATTCCGCTGGACATAGTAGAATTCCGCTGGACATAGTAGAATTCCGCTGGACAGAGTAGAATTCTGCTGGACATAGTAGAATTCCGCTGGACATAGTAGAATTCCGCTGGACATAGTAGAATTCCGCTGGACATAGTAGAATTCCGCTGGACAGAGTAGAATTCTGCTGGACATAGTAGAATTCTGCTGGACATAGTAGAATTCTGCTGGACAGAGTAGAATTCTGCTGGACAGAGTAGAATTCTGCTGGACAGAGTAGTATTCTGCTGGACAGAGTAGAATTCTGCTGGACATAGTAGAATTCTGCTGGACATAGTAGAATTCTGCTGGACATAGTAGAATTCTGCTGGACAGAGTAGAATTCTGCTGGACAGAGTAGAATTCTGCTGGACAGAGTAAATTCTGCTGGACATAGTAGAATTCTGCTGGACATAGTAGAATTCTGCTGGACATAGTAGAATTCTGCTGGACAGAGTAGAATTCTGCTGGACATAGTAGAATTCTGCTGGACATAGTAGAATTCTGCTGGACATAGT
Organism: Oncorhynchus masou masou; assembly: GCF_036934945.1. Taxonomy (NCBI): domain Eukaryota; kingdom Metazoa; phylum Chordata; class Actinopteri; order Salmoniformes; family Salmonidae; genus Oncorhynchus; species Oncorhynchus masou. Next base: position 320,565 of record NW_027010822.1, on the reverse strand, counting down.
AGAATTCTGCTGGACAGAGTAGAATTCTGCTGGACAGAGTAGAATTCTGCTGGACATAGTAGAATTCTGCTGGACATAGTAGAATTCTGCTGGACAGAGTAGAATTCCGCTGGACATAGTAGAATTCCGCTGGACAGAGTAGAATTCCGCTGGACAGAGTAGAATTCCGCTGGACAGAGTAGAATTCCTCTGGTGCTGCCTAGTGCCTAGTCTGCTGCCTGGTGCCTAGTTCCTAGTTCCTAGTCTGCTGATTGGTGCCTAATTCCTAGTGCCTAGTCTGCTGCCTGGTGCCTAGTTCCTAGTCTGCTGCCTAGTTCCTAGTTCCTAGTCTGCTGCCTGGTGCCTAATTCCTAGTCTGCTGCCTGTTGCCCAGTTCCTAGTCTGGTGCCTAGTTCCTAATTCCTTGTCTGCTGCCTGGTGCCTAGTTCCTAGTCTGCTGTCTGGTGCCTAGTTCCTAGTTCCTGGTCTGCTGCCTGGTGTCTTGTTCCTAGTTCCTAGTCTGCTGCCTGGTGCCTAAGTTCCTAGTCTGCTGCCTGGTGCCTAGTTCCTAGTCTGCTGCCTGGTGCCTAGTTCCTAGTTCCTAGTTCCTAGTTCCTAGTCTGCTGCCTGGTGCCTAGTTCCTAGTCTGCTGCCTGGTGCCTAGTTCCTAGTCTCCTGCCTGGTGCCTAGTTCCTAGTTCCTAGTCTGCTGCCTGGTGCCTAGTTCCTAGTCTGCCTCCTGGTGCCTAGTTCCTAGTCTGCTGCCTGGTGTCTAGTTCCTAGTTCCTAGTCTGCTGCCTCGTGCCTGGTGCCTAGTTCCTAGACTGCTGCCTGGTGCCTAGTTCCTCGTCTGCTGCCTGGTGCCTAGTTCCTAGTCTCCTGCCTAGTGCCTAGCTCCTAGTTCCTAATCTCCTGCCTAGTTCCTAGTCTGCTGCCTGGTGCCTAGTTCCTAGGTCCTAGTGACAAGTTCCTAGTTCCTAGTCTGCTGGCTAGTTCCTAGTTCCTAGTTCCTAGCCTGCTGCCTGGTGTCTAGTTCCTAGTTCCTAGTCTGCTGCATAGTTCCCAGTTTCCTGCCTGGTGCCTAGTTCCTAGTCTGCTGCCTGGTGCCTAGTTCCTAGTCTCCTGCCTAGTGCCTAGTTCCCAGTTCCTAGTCTCCTGCCTAGTTCCTAGTTCCTAGTCTACTGCCTGGTGCCTAGTTCCTAGTTTCCTTCCTAGTTCCTAGTCTGTTGCCTGGTGCCTAGTTCCTAGTTCCTTGTCTGCTGCCTGGTGCCTAGTTCCTAGGTCCTAGTGCCAAGTTCCTAGTTCCTAGTCTGCTGCCTGCTGGCTAGTTCCTAGTTCCTAGTTCCTAGCCTGCTGCCTGGTGTCTAGTTCCTATTTCCTAGTCTGCTGCCTGGTGCCTAGTTCCTAGTTCCTAGTTCCTAGCCTGCTGCCTAGTGTCTAGTTCCTATTTCCTAGTCTGCTGCCTGGTGCCTAGTTCCTAGTTCCTAGTTCCTAGTCTGCTGCCTGGTGTCTAGTTCCTATTTGCTAGTCTGCTGCCTGGTGCCTAGTTCCTAGTTCCTAGTTCCTAGTCTGCTGCCTGGTGCCTAGTTCCTAGTCTGCTGCCTGGTGCCTAGTTCCTAGTCTCCTGCCTGGTGCCTAGTTCCTAGTTCCTAGTCTGCTGCCTGGTGCCTAGTTCCTAGTCTGCCTCCTGGTGCCTAGTTCCTAGTCTTCTGCCTGGTACCTAGTTCCTAGTTCCTAGTCTGCTGCCTGGTGTCTAGTTCCTAGTTCCTAGTCTGCTGCCTCGTGCCTGGTGCCTAGTTCCTAGACTGCTGCCTTTTGCCTAGTTCCTCGTCTGCTGCCTGGTGCCTAGTTCCTAGTCTCCTGCCTAGTGCCTAGCTCCTAGTTCCTAATCTCCTGCCTAGTTCCTAGTCTGCTGCCTGGTGCCTAGTTCCTAGGTCCTAGTGACAAGTTCCTAGTTCCTAGTCTGCTGCCTGCTGGCTAGTTCCTAGTTCCTAGTTCCTAGCCTGCTGCCTGGTGTCTAGTTCCTAGTTCCTAGTCTGCTGCGTAGTTCCTAGTTTCCTGCCTGGTGCCTAGTTCCTAGTCTGCTGCCTGGTGCCTAGTTCCTAGTCTCCTGCCTAGTGCCTAGTTCCCAGTTCCTAGTCTCCTGCCTAGTTCCTAGTTCCTAGTCTACTGCCTGGTGCCTAGTTCCTAGTTTCCTTCCTAGTTCCTAGTCTGTTGCCTGGTGCCTAGTTCCTAGTTCCTAGTCTGCTGCCTGGTGCCTAGTTCCTAGGTCCTAGTGCCAAGTTCCTAGTTCCTAGTCTGCTGCCTGCTGGCTAGTTCCTAGTTCCTAGTTCCTAGCCTGCTGCCTGGTGTCTAGTTCCTATTTCCTAGTCTGCTGCCTGGTGCCTAGTTCCTAGTTCCTAGTTCCTAGCCTGCTGCCTAGTGTCTAGTTCCTATTTCCTAGTCTGCTGCCTGGTGCCTAGTTCCTAGTTACTAGTTCCTAGTCTGCTGCCTGGTGTCTAGTTCCTATTTGCTAGTCTGCTGCCTGGTGCCTAGTTCCTAGTTCCTAGTCTGCTGCCTGGTGTCTAGTTCCTATTTGCTAGTCTGCTGCCTGGTGCCTAGTTCCTAGTTCCTAGTCTGCTGCCTGGTGCCTAGTTCCTAGTTCCTAGTTCCTAGTCTGCTGCCTGGTGCCGAGTTCCTACTTCCTAGTCTGTCACCTGGTGCTTAGTTCCTAGTTCCTAGTCTGTTGCCTGGTGCCTAGTTCCTTCTTCCTAGTCTGCTGCCTGGTGCCTAGTTCCTTCTTCCTAGTCTGCTGCCTGGTGCCTAGTTCTTAGTCTGCTGCCTAGTTCTTAGTCTTCTTAGTCAGTTCCTAGTTCCTAGCACAACACACCAGCCTTCAAGACACCAGCCTTCAATCTTAGAGAGCCCTGGGGTTGCCTAGCCGACCCACCGACCGACAGAGGGTCATTCAATAGTTATTATTAGAATCTTAGAGAGCCCTGGGGGATGCCTAGCCGACCCACCGGCCGACAGAGGGTCATTCAATAGTTATTATTAGAATCTTAGAGAGCCCTGGGGGTTGCCTAGTAGTACCCTATATAAGGACTAGGGCTGGTCCAACGTAGTGCCCTATATAAGGACTAGTGCTGGTCCAACGTAGTGCACTATATAAGGACTAGGGCTGGTCCAGCGTCGTGCCCTATATAAGGACTAGAGCTGGTCCAACGTAGTGCCCTATATAAGGACTAGTGCTGGTCCAACGTAGTGCACTATATAAGGACTAGGGCTGGTCCAACGTCGTGCCCTATGTAAGGACTAGTGCTGGTCCAACGTAGTGCCCTATATAAGGACTAGGGCTGGTCCAACGTAGTGCACTATATAAGGACTAGGGCTGGTCCAACGTAGTGCACTATATAAGGACTAGGGCTGGTCCAACGTAGTGCACTATATAAGGACTAGGGCTGATCCAACGTAGTGCCCTATATAAGGACTAGGGCTGGTCCAACGTAGTGCACTATATAAGGACTAGGGCTGGTCCAACGTAGTGCCCTATTTAAGGACTAGGACTGGTCCAACGTAGTGCACTATATAAGGACTAGGGCTGGTCCAACGTAGTGCACTATATAAGGACTTGGGCTGGTCCAACGTAGTGCACTATATAAGGACTAGGGCTGGTCCAACGTAGTGCACTATATAAGGACAAGGGCTGATCCAACATAGTGCACTATGTAAGGACTAGGGCTGGTCCAACGTAGTGCACTATATAAGGACAAGGGCTGGTCCAATGTAGTGCACTATATAAGGACTAGGACTGGTCCAATGTAGTGCCCTATATAAGGACTACGGCTGATCCAACGTAGTGCACTATATAAGGACTAGGGCTGGTCCAACGTAGTGCACTATATAAGGACTTGGGCTGGTCCAACGTAGTGCACTATATAAGGACTAGGGCTGGTCCAACGTAGTGCACTATATAAGGACAAGGGCTGATCCAACATAGTGCACTATGTAAGGACTAGGGCTGGTCCAACGTAGTGCACTATATAAGGACAAGGGCTGGTCCAATGTAGTGCACTATATAAGGACTAGGACTGGTCCAATGTAGTGCCCTATATAAGGACTAGGGCTGATCCAACGTAGTGCACTATATAAGGACTAGGGCTGGTCCAACGTAGTGCACTATATAAGGACAAGGGCTGGTCCAACGTAGTGCACTATATAAGGACTAGGGCTGGTCCAATGTAGTGCCCTATATAAGGACTAGGGCTGATCCAACGTAGTGCACTATATAAGGACAAGGGCTGGTCCAACGTAGTGCACTATATAAGGACTAGGGCTGGTCCAACGTAGTGCACTATATAAGGACTAGGGCTGGTCCAACGTAGTGCACTATATAAGGACAAGGTAGCCAGCGACGACATCGTTCACCAGAAGGATGTTTTTCCCATAATGCCGTGTGGTGAAGCGAACAGCAGAGATAAGAAGAGAGCCTGCAGTTTCCGCCTCCAAGGAACCACCACGGCACGCTGAGACAGAAAGGATGCTGGGAAATACTCCCCGAGACATGGAGGCGTGATTCTTGTCACATGGGTCTCTGACGTTAAAGGAGTTTAACACACAGGGAGAGAGAAACAGTCACACACACACACACACACACACACACACACACCGTCACACACACACCGTCACACACACACACACACACACACACACACACACACACACACACACACACACACACACACACACACACACACACACACACACACACACACACACACACACACACCGTCACACACACACCGTCACACACACACACACACACACACACACACACACACACACACACACACACACACACACACACACACACACACACACACACACACACAGACAGTCACACACACACACACACACACCCACTCTCCTCAAAGAGAGCATCGTACGGCCTCTGCTCTTGGCGTGTGTGTGTGTGTGTGTGTGTGTGCACGCGCTTGACACCAAAGTGACTGTGTCATTAGCCTTGTCCTGTACAGCTACAGTGGTTCTGACCCAGTCAGAGTGAGTCTGATGACAGCACCATGTCCTGTACAGCTACAGTGGTTCTGACCCGGTCAGAGGGAGTCTGATGACAGCACCATGTCCTGTACAGCTACAGTGGTTCTGACCCAGTCAGTCTGATGACAGCACCATGTCCTGTACAGCTACAGTGGTTCTGACCCAGTCAGTCTGATGACAGCACAGTGTCCTGTCCAGCTACAGTGGTTCTGACCCAGTCAGTCTGATGACAGCACAGTGTCCTGTACAGCTACAGTGGTTCTGACCCGGTCAGAGGGAGTCTGATGACAGCACCATGTCCTGTACAGCTACAGTGGTTCTGACCCGGTCAGTCTGATGACAGCACCATGTCCTGTCCAGCTACAGTGGTTCTGACCCAGTCAGTCTGATGACAACACCATGTCCTGTACAGCTACAGTGGTTCTGACCCAGTCAGTCTGATGACAGCACCATGTCCTGTACAGCTACAGTGGTTCTGACCCAGTCAGTCTGATGACAGCACAGTGTCCTGTACAGCTACAGTGGTTCTGACCCAGTCAGTCTGATGACAGCACAGTGTCCTGTCCAGCTACAGTGGTTCTGACCCAGTCAGTCTGATGAAGGCACCATGTCCTGTACAGCTACAGTGGTTCTGACCCAGTCAGTCTGATGACAGCACCATGTCCTGTACAGCTACAGTGGTTCTGACCCAGTCAGTCTGATGACAGCACCATGTCCTGTACAGCTACAGTGGTTCTGACCCAGTCAGTCTGATGACAGCACCATGTCCTGTACAGCTACAGTGGTTCTGACCCGGTCAGTCTGATGACAGCACCATGTCCTGTACAGCTACAGTGGTTCTGACCCAGTCAGTCTGATGACAGCACCATGTCCTGTACAGCTACAGTGGTTCTGACCCAGTCAGTCTGATGACAGCACCATGTCCTGTACAGCTACAGTGGTTCTGACCCAGAAATGAATATGGCCTAAGCATTGACGTGTATGATAAAGGCCTACAGTATATAGGGGATGAATTGGGATGGAAATGAGAGTATAGAAAACAGCCAAGCAGCATCTAATGGTGTTGTATTCAATAAGACGTTTCTGTTACTGCTTTTGGCATTGAGTTGCCTAAACTCAGAGATTACAGCTTCAGAACTATTGATCTGTTCACTACAGGATGTGCAAGGAGAGTGGTGTTCCTGCATCCTAAATGGCTCCCCATTCCCTGTGTAGTGCACTACTTTAGTCAGGGCCCTAATCCCTATACAGTACACTACTTTAGACCAGAGCCCTATTCCCTATATAGTACACTACTTTAGACCAGAGCCCTATTCCCTATATACTGCACTACTTTAGACCAGAGCCCTATTCCCTATATAGTACACTACTTTAGACAGGGCCCTATTCCCTATATACTGCACTACTTTAGACCAGAGCCCTATTCCCTATATAGTACACTACTTTAGACCAGAGCCCTATTCCCTATATAGTACACTACTTTAGACCAGAGCCCTATTCCCTATATAGTACACTACTTTAGACCAGAGCCCTATTCCCTATAAAGTACACTACTTTAGACCAGAGCCCTATTCCCTATATAGTGCACTACTTTAGACCAGAGCCCTATTCCCTATATAGTGCACTACTTTAGACCAGAGCCCTATTCCCTATATAGTGCACTACTTTAGACCAGAGCCCTATTCCCTATATAAATCAAATCAAATCAAATCAAATCAAATTGTATTTGTCACATACACATGGTTAGCAGATGTTAATGCGAGTGTAGCGAAATGCTTGTGCTTCTAGTTCCGACAATGCAGTAATAACCAACAAGTAATCTAACTAACAATTCCTAAACTACTGTCTTATACACAGTGTAAGGGGATAAAGAATATGTACATATTATATGAATGAGTGATGGTACAGAGCAGCATAGGCAAGATACAGTAGATGGTATCGAGTACAGTATATACATATGAGATGAGTATGTAAACAAAGTGGCATAGTTAAAGTGGCTAGTGATACATGTATTACATAAGGATGCAGTCGATGATATAGAGTACAGTATGTACGTATGCATATGAGATGAATAATGTAGGGTAAGTAACATTATATAAGGTAACGTTGTTTAAAGTGGCTAGTGATATATTTACATCATTTCCCATCAATTCCCATTATTAAAGTGGCTGGAGTTGAGTCAGTGTCAGTGTGTTGGCAGCAGCCACTCAATGTTAGTGGTGGCTGTTTAACAGTCTGATGGCCTTGAGATAGAAGCTGTTTTTCAGTCTCTCGGTCCCAGCTTTGATGCACCTGTACTGACCTCGCCTTCTGGATGATAGCGGGGTGAACAGGCAGTGGCTCGGGTGGTTGATGTCCTTGATGATCTTTAGTGCACTACTTTAGACCAGAACCCTATATAGTGCACAATTTTAGATCAGAGCCCTATTCCCTATATAGTACACTACTTTAGACCAGAGCCCTATTCCCTATATAGTGCACTACTTTAGACCAGGGCACTATTCCCTATATAGTGCACTACTTTAGACCAGGGCCCTATTCCCTATATAGTGCACTACTTTAGACCAGAGCCCTATTCCCTATATAGTGCACTACTTTAGACCAGGGCCCTATTCCCTATATAGTGCACTACTATAGACCAGAGCCCTATTCCCTATATAGTGCACTACTTTAGACCAGGGCCCTATTCCCTATATAGTGGTACTACTATAGACCAGAGCCCTATTCCCTATATAGTGCACTACTTTAGATCAGAGACCTATTCCCTATATAGTACACTACTTTAGACCAGAGCCCTATTCCCCATATAGTGCACTACTTTAGACCAGAACCCAATTCCCTAAATAGTGCCCTACTTTAGACCAGAGCCCTATTCCCTATATAGTGCACTACTATAGACCAGAGCCCTATTCCCTATATAGTGCACAACTTCAGATCAGGGCCCTATTCCCTATATAGTGCCCTACTTTAGACCAGGGCCCTATTCCCTCTATAGTGCCCTACTTTAGACCAGAGCCCTATTCCCTATATAGTACACTACTATAGACCAGAGCCCTATTCCCTATATAGTACACTACTTTAGACCAGAGCCCTATTCCCTATATAGTGCACTACTATAGACCAGAGCCCTATTCCCTATATAGTACAGGGAATAGGGTGCCATTTGTGAATAATTCCTGGTCTCCTCACTGTTCCTGTAAAACTTCTCGTCTGTAGTCTGCCGATACAAATCTCATGTTGTTTCTGTTTAGATATGAACAGCTTGATGTGTGGGTGTCACATTCCGCAATGCGTTGAAATACAAACATGTTTTTCAGCATCAGGAAACCAAACCGTTGACTCCAACCAGGGCTATCGGAATGTACCTTAACGTAGGGAGAGAGAGAGAGAAACCACTGAGAGATCTATCAGAATGTACCTTAACGTAGGGAGAGAGAGAGAAACCACTGAGAGGATGGATGAGAATATACCTTAACGTAGGGAGAGAGAGAGAGAAACCACTGAGAGATCTATCGGAATGTAACTTAACGTAGGGAGAGAGAGAGAAACCACTGAGAGGATGGATGAGAATATACCTTAACGTAGGGAGAGAGAGAGAAACCACTGAGAGGATGGATGAGAATATACCTTAACGTAGGGAGAGAGAGAGAGAAACCACTGAGAGATCTATCGGAATGTAACTTAACGTAGGGAGAGAGAGAAACCACTGAGAGGATGGATGAGAATATACCTTAACGTAGGGAGAGAGAGAGAAACCACTGAGAGGATGGATGAGAATATACCTTAACGTAGGGAGAGAGAGAGAGAAACCACTGAGAGATCTATCGGAATGTAACTTAACGTAGGGAGAGAGAGAGAGAAACCACTGAGAGGATGGATGAGAATGTACCTTAACGTAGGGAGAGAGAGAGAGAAACCACTGAGAGGATGGATGAGAATATACCTTAACGTAGGAGAGAGAGAGAGAGATCTATCGGAATGTAACTTAACGTGGGAGAGAGATGAGAGATCTATCGGAATGTACCTTAACGTAGGGAGAGAGAGAGAGAAACCACTGAGAGGATGGATGAGAATATACCTTAACGTAGGGAGAGAGAGAGAGAAACCACTGAGAGGATGGATGAGAATATACCTTAACGTAGGGAGAGAGAAACCACTGAGAGGATGGATGAGAATATACCTTAACGTAGGGAGAGAGAGAGAAACCACTGAGAGATCTATCAGAATGTACCTTAACGTAGGGAGAGAGAAACCACTGAGAGATCTATCGGATGTAACTTATGAGATGGATGAGAATGTACCTTAACGTAGGGAGAGAGAGAGAGAAACCTTAACGTAGGGAGAGAGAGGATCTATCGGAATGTAGTAGGGAGAGAGAGAGAGAAACCACTGAGAGATGGATGAGAATGTACCTTAACGTAGGGAGAGAGAGAGAGAAACCACTGAGAGGATGGATGAGAATATACCTTAACGTGGGAGAGAGATGGATGAGAAACCACTGAGAGATCTATCAGAATATAACCTTAACGTAGGGAGAGAGAAAGAAACCACTGAGAGATGGATGAGAATATACCTTAACGTAGGGAGAGAGAGAAGAAACCACTGAGAGGATGGATGAGAATATACCTTAACGTAGGGAGAGAGAGAGAGAAACCACTGAGAGGATGGATGAGAATATACCTTAACGTAGGGAGAGAGAAACCACTGAGAGGATGGATGAGAATATACCTTAACGTAGGGAGAGAGAGAGAGAAACCACTGAGAGGATCTATCAGAATGTACCTTAACGTAGGGAGAGAGAGAAACCACTGAGAGGATGGATGAGAATATACCTTAACGTAGGGAGAGAGAGAGAAACCACTGAGAGGATGGATGAGAATATACCTTAACGTAGGGAGAGAGAGAGAAACCACTGAGAGGATGGATGAGAATATACCTTAACGTAGGGAGAGAGAGAGAAACCACTGAGAGGATGGATGAGAATATACCTTAACGTAGGGAGAGAGAGAGAGAAACCACTGAGAGGATGGATGAGAATGTACCTTAACGTAGGGAGAGAGAGAGACCACTGAGAGGATGGATGAGAATATACCTTAACGTAGGGAGAGAGAGAGAAACCACTGAGAGGATGGATGAGAATGACCTTAACGTAGGGAGAGAGAGAGAAACCACTGAGAGGATGGATGAGAATATACCTTAACGTAGGGAGAGAGAGAGAAACCACTGAGAGGATGATGAAATATACTGAGAGGATGGATGAGAATATACCTTAACGTAGTAGGGAGAGAGAGAGAAACCACTGAGAGGATGGATGAGAATATACCTTAACGTAGGGAGAGAGAGAAACCACTGAGAGATGGATGAGAATATACCTTAACGTAGGGAGAGAGAGAGAGAAACCACTGAGAGATCTATCAGAATATACCTTAACGTAGGGAGAGAGAGAGAAACCACTGAGAGGATGGATGAGAATATACCTTAACGTAGGGAGAGAGAGAGAAACCACTGAGAGGATGGATGAGAATATACCTTAACGTAGGGAGAGAGAGAGAAACCACTGAGAGATCTATCAGATTGTACCTTAACGTAGGGAGAGAGAGAGAGAAACCACTGAGAGGATGGATGAGAATATACCTTAACGTAGGGAGAGAGAGAGAGAAACCACTGAGAGGATGGATGAGAATATACCTTAACGTAGGGAGAGAGAGAGAGAAACCACTGAGAGGATGGATGAGAATATACCTTAACGTAGGGAGAGAGAGAGAAACCACTGAGAGGATGGATGGGAATATACCTTAACGTAGGGAGAGAGAGAGAAACCACTGAGAGATCTATCAGAATGTACCTTAATGTAGAGAGAGAGAGAGAAACCACTGAGAGGATGGATGAGAATATACCTTAACGTAGGGAGAGAGAGAGAAACCAATGAGAGATCTATCCGAATGTACCTTAACGTAGGGAGAGAGAGAGAAACCAATGAGAGATCTATCCGAATGTACCTTAACGTAGGGAGAGAGAGAGAGAAACCACTGAGAGGATGGATGAGAATATACCTTAACGTAGGGAGAGAGAGAGAAACCACTGAGAGATCTATCAGAATGTACCTTAACGTAGGGAGAGAGAGAGAGAAACCACTGAGAGATCTATCAGAATATACCTTAACGTAGAGAGAGAGAGAGAAACCACTGAGAGATCTATCAGAATATACCTTAACGTAGGGAGAGAGAGAGAAACCACTGAGAGATCTATGAGAATGTACCTTAACGTAGGGAGAGAGAGAGAAACCACTGAGAGATCTATCAGAATATACCTTAACGTAGAGAGAGAGAGAGAGAAACCACTGAGAGATCTATCAGAATGTACCTTAACGTAGGGAGAGAGAGAAACCATTGAGAGGATGGATGAGAATATACCTTAACGTAGGGAGAGAGAGAGAAACCACTGAGAGATCTATCAGAATGTACCTTAACGTAGGGAGAGAGAGAAACCATTGAGAGATCTATCAGAATGTACCTTAACGTAGAGAGAGAGAGAGAGAAACCATTGAGAGGATGGATGAGAATATACCTTAACGTAGGGAGAGAGAGAGAAACCACTGAGAGATCTATCAGAATGTACCTTAACGTAGAGAGAGAGAGAAACCACTGAGAGGATGGATGAGAATATACCTTAACGTAGGGAGAGAGAGAGAAACCACTGAGAGGATGGATGAGAATATACCTTAACGTAGGGAGAGAGAGAGAAACCACTGAGAGGATGGATGAGAATATACCTTAACGTAGGGAGAGAGAGAGAAACCACTGAGAGGATGGATCTGTCCATCTATCATCCTCCAAACCATTTCATCTTTCCACCTTGTCATTCTTTTTTTCCCAGATTTTATGTCTCTTTTTTTAACAGAACTTAAATGTAATTTTCCATCTCTCCACTGTAGAAGGTGTCTCTCCACTGTAGAAGGTGTCTCTCCACTGCAGAAGGTGTCTCTCCACTGCAGAAGGTGTCTCACCACTGTAGAAGGTGTCTCTCCACTGTAGAAGGTGTCTCTCCACTGCAGAAGGTGTCTCTCCACTGTAGAAGGTGTCTCACCACTATAGAAGGTGTCTCTCCACTGCAGAAGGTGTCTCACCACTATAGAAGGTGTCTCTCCACTGCAGAAGGTGTCTCTCCACTGTAGAAGGTGTCTCTCCACTGTAGAAGGTGTCTCTCCACTGCAGAAGGTGTCTCACCACTGTAGAAGGTCTCTCCACTGTAGAAGGTGTCTCTCCACTGTAGAAGGTGTCTACACTGTAGAAGGTGTCTCATCACTGTAGAAGGTGTCTCTCCTCTGCAGAAGGTGTCTCTCCACTGCAGGTGTCTCACCACTGCAGAAGGTGTCTCTCCACTGTAGAAGGTGTCTCTCCACTGTAGAAGGTGTCTCTCCACTGTAGAAGGTGTCTCTCCACTGCAGAAGGTGTCTCACCACTGTAGAAGGTCTCTCCACTGTAGAAGGTGTCTCTCCTCTGCAGAAGGTGTCTCTCCACTGCAGGTGTCTAACCACTATAGAAGGTGTCTCTCCACTGCAGAAGGTGTCTCTCCACTGTAGAAGGTGTCTCTCCACTGTAGAAGGTGTCTCTCCACTGCAGAAGGTGTCTCACCACTGTAGAAGGTCTCTCCACTGTAGAAGGTGTCTCTCCACTGTAGAAGGTGTCTACACTGTAGAAGGTGTCTCATCACTGTAGAAGGTGTCTCTCCTCTGCAGAAGGTGTCTCTCCACTGCAGGTGTCTCACCACTGCAGAAGGTGTCTCTCCACTGTAGAAGGTGTCTCACCACTGCAGCAGGTGTCTCTCCACTGCAGAAGGTATCTCTCCACTGCAGCAGGTGTCTCACCACTGCAGAAGGTGTCTCACCACTGCAGAAGGTGTCTCTCCACTGTAGAAGGTGTCTCTACACTGCAGAATGTGTCTCTCCAGTGCAGAAGGGTTGAGAACTGAGTGCGTGACACATGTGCTGGGAGACCCTTTCACTGATAACAGGGCCAGCGGGCTGTAATAATGACTCCATGATTGGACATATCTGCCACCCTACCAGAGATTACTGTACAGGTTGTTTCCATACGGAGACCGCCGACAAACCGCCCCCCTCCCCCACTGCGACTCTGACATACAGTATCTGCCACCCTACCAGAGATTACTGTACAGGTTGTTTCCATACGGAGACCGCCGACAAACCGCCCCCCTCCCCCACTGCGACTCTGACATACAGTATCTGCCACCCTACCAGAGATTACTGTACAGGTTGTTTCCATACGGAGACCGCCGACAAACCGGCCCCCTCCCCCACTGCGACTCTGACATAGTTTGGGTGACACACAGAAAGAGTCTAAAAATAAAATGTCTGTTGCTAAAAATAGACTCGGAGGGGAAGGTGTGACGGAGGGAGGGATGGGAGGCACATATGTACAGTCACGGCTCACATCCCCCTTCCTCGGTCACGACCAGGCAGGGATTCCCTAAAGGGCTTGAGAACCAATGGGTTCATTATCTCTATGTGTCTCTGGGTAGGGTCTGTTATTGATGTTTCTCTGGGTAGGGTCTGATGTGTCTCTGGGTAGGGTCTGATGTGTCTCTGGGAAGGGTCTGTTATTGATGTGTCTCTGGGTAGGGTCTGATGTGTCTCTGGGTAGGGTCTGATGTTTCTCTGGGTAGGGTCTGATGTATCTCTGGGTAGGGTCTGATGTGTCTCTGGGTAGGGTCTGATGTTTCTCTGGGTAGGGTCTGATGTGTCTCTGGGTAGGGTCTGATGTGTCTCTGGGTAGGGTCTGATGTATCTCTGGGTAGGGTCTGTTATTGATGTGTCTCTGGGTAGGGTCTGATGTGTCTCTGGGTAGGGTCTGATGTGTCTCTGGGTAGGGTCTGATGTGTCTGGGTAGGGTCTGATGTGTCTCTGGGTAGGGTCTGATGTGTCTCTGGGTAGGGTCTGATGTGTCTCTGGGTAGGGTCTGATGTGTCTCTGGGTAGGGTCTGATGTGTCTCTGGGTAGGGTCTGATGTGTCTCTGGGTAGGGTCTGATGTGTCTCTGGGTAGGGTCTGATGTGTCTCTGGGTAGGGTCTGATGTGTCTCTGGGTAGGGTCTGATGTGTCTCTGGGTAGGGTCTGATGTGTCTCTGGGTAGGGTCTGATGTGTGTCTCTGGGTAGGGTCTGATGTTTCTCTGGGTAGGGTCTGATGTGTCTCTGGGTAGGGTCTGATGTGTCTCTGGGTAGGGTCTGATGTGTCTCTGGGTAGGGTCTGATGTGTCTCTGGGTAGGGTCTGATGTGTCTCTGGGTAGGGTCTGATGTGTCTCTGGGTAGGGTCTGATGTATCTCTGGGTAGGGTCTGATGTTTCTCTGGGTAGGGTCTGATGTGTCTCTGGGTAGGGTCTGATGTGTCTCTGGGTAGGGTGTCTCTGATGTGTCTCTGGGTAGGGTCTGATGTGTCTCTGGGTAGGGTCTGATGTGTCTCTGGGTAGGGTCTGATGTGTCTCTGGGTAGGGTCTGATGTGTCTCTGGGTAGGGTCTGATGTGTCTCTGGGTAGGGTCTGATGTGTCTCTGGGTAGGGTCTGATGTGTCTCTGGGTAGGGTCTGATGTGTCTCTGGGTAGGGTCTGATGTGTCTCTGGGTAGGGTCTGATGTGTCTCTGGGTAGGGTCTGATGTGTCTCTGGGTAGGGTCTGATGATGTGTCTCTGGGTAGGGTCTGATGTGTCTCTGGGTAGGGTCTGATGTGTCTCTGGGTAGGGTCTGATGTGTCTCTGGGTAGGGTCTGATGTGTCTCTGGGTAGGGTCTGATGTGTCTCTGGGTAGGGTCTGATGTGTCTCTGGGTAGGGTCTGATGTTTCTCTGATGTTTCTCTGGGTAGGGTCTGATGTGTCTCTGGGTAGGGTCTGATGTGTGTCTCTGGGTAGGGTCTGATGTTTCTCTGGGTAGGGTCTGATGTGTCTCTGGGTAGGGTCTGATGTGTCTCTGGGTAGGGTCTGATGTGTCTCTGGGTAGGGTCTGATGTGTCTCTGGGTAGGGTCTGATGTGTCTCTGGGTAGGGTCTGATGTGTCTCTGGGTAGGGTCTGATGTGTCTCTGGGTAGGGTCTGATGTTTCTCTGGGTAGGGTCTGATGTTTCTCTGGGTAGGGTCTGATGTGTCTCTGGGTAGGGTCTGATGTGTTCTCTGGGTAGGGTCTGATGTGTTTCTCTGGGTAGGTCTGTTATTGATGTTTCTCTGGGTCTGATGTGTCTCTGGGTAGGGTCTGATGATGTGTCTCTGGGTAGGGTCTGATGTGTCTCTGGGTAGGGTCTGATGTTTCTCTGGGTAGGGTCTGATGTGTCTCTGGGTAGGGTCTGATGTGTCTCTGGGTAGGGTCTGATGTGTCTCTGGGCAGGGTCTGATGTATCTCTGGGTAGGGTCTGATGTGTCTCTGGGTGGGGTCTGATGTTTCTCTGGGTAGGGTCTGTGTCTCTGGGTAGGGTCTGATGTGTCTCTGGGCAGGGTCTGATGTATCTCTGGGTAGGGTCTGATGTGTCTCTGGGTGGGGTCTGATGTTTCTCTGGGTAGGGTCTAATGTGTCTCTGGGTAGGGTCTGATGTGTCTCTGGGTAGGGTCTGATGTGTCTCTGGGTAGGGTCTGTTATTGATGTTTCTCTGGGTAGGGTCTGTTATTGATGTGTCTCTGGGTAGGGTCTGATGTGTCTCTAGGTAGGGTCTGATGTTTCTCTGGGTAGGGTCTGATGTTTCTCTGGGTAGGGTCTGATGTGTCTCTGGGTAGGGTCTGATGTTTCTCTGGGTAGGGTCTGATGTGTCTCTGGGTAGGGTCTGATGTGTCTCTGGGTAGGGTCTGATGTGTCTCTGGGTAGGGTCTGATGTGTCTCTGGGTAGGGTCTGATGTGTCTCTGGGTAGGGTCTGATGTTTCTCTGGGTAGGGTCTGATGTGTCTCTGGGTAGGGTCTGTTATTGATGTGTCTCTGGGTAGGGTCTGTTATTGATGTGTCTCTGGGTAGGGTCTGATGCTTCTCTGGGTAGGGTCTGTTATTGATGTGTCTCTGGGTAGGGTCTGATGTGTCTCTGGGTAGGGTCTGATGTGTCTCTGGGTAGGGTCTGATGTGTCTCTGGGTAGGGTCTGATGTTTCTCTGGGTAGGGTCTGATGTTTCTCTGGGTAGGGTCTGTTGTTTCTCTGGGTAGGGTCTGATGTTTCTCTGGGTAGGGTCTGATGTTTCTCTGGGTAGGGTCTGTTATTGATGTATCTCTGGGTAGGGTCTGATGTTTCTCTGGGTAGGGTCTGATGTTTCTCTGGGTAGGGTCTGATGTGTCTCTGGGTAGGGTCTGATGTGTCTCTGGGTAGGGTCTGATGTGTCTCTGGGTAGGGTCTGATGTGTCTCTGGGTAGGGTCTGATGTGTCTCTGGGTAGGGTCTGATGTGTCTCTGGGTAGGGTCTGATGTGTCTCTGGGTAGGGTCTGATGTGTCTCTGGGTAGGGTCTGTTATTGATGTGTCTCTGGGTAGGGTCTGATGTGTCTCTGGGTAGGGTCTGATGTGTCTCTGGGTAGGGTCTGATGTGTCTCTGGGTAGGGTCTGATGTGTCTCTGGGTAGGGTCTGATGTATCTCTGGGTAGGGTCTGATGTTTCTCTGGGTAGGGTCTGATGTTTCTCTGGGTAGGGTCTGATGTGTCTCTGGGCAGGGTCTGATATATCTCTGGGTAGGGTCTGATGTGTCTCTGGGTGGGGTCTGATGTTTCTCTGGGTAGGGTCTAATGTGTCTCTGGGTAGGGTCTGAGGGTCTGATTTCTCTGGGTAGGGTCTGATGTGTCTCTGGGTAGGGTCTGATGTGTCTCTGGGTAGGGTCTGATGTGTCTCTGGGTAGGGTCTGTTATGTGTCTCTGGGTAGGGTCTGATGTGTCTCTGGGTAGGGTCTGATGTGTCTCTGGGTAGGGTCTGATGTGTCTCTGGGTAGGGTCTGATGTGTCTCTGGGTAGGGTCTGATGTGTCTCTGGGTAGGGTCTGATGTGTCTCTGGGTAGGGTCTGATGTGTCTCTGGGTAGGGTCTGATGTGTCTCTGGGTAGGGTCTGATGTTTCTCTGGGTAGGGTCTGATGTGTCTCTGGGTAGGGTCTGTTATTGATGTGTCTCTGGGTAGGGTCTGTTATTGATGTGTCTCTGGGTAGGGTCTGATGCTTCTCTGGGTAGGGTCTGATGTGTCTCTGGGTAGGGTCTGATGTGTCTCTGGGTAGGGTCTGATGTTTCTCTGGGTAGGGTCTGATGTGTCTCTGGGTAGGGTCTGATGTGTCTCTGGGTAGGGTCTGATGTATCTCTGGGTAGGGTCTGATGTGTCTCTGGGTAGGGTCTGATGTGTCTCTGGGTAGGGTCTGATGTGTCTCTGGGTAGGGTCTGTTATTGATGTGTCTCTGGGTAGGGTCTGATGTTTCTCTGGGTAGGGTCTGATGTGTCTCTGGGTAGGGTCTGATGTGTCTCTGGGTAGGGTCTGATGTGTCTCTGGGTAGGGTCTGATGTTTCTCTGGGTAGGGTCTGATGTGTCTCTGGGTATATGGATCAGGTAGGATTTTCTGTCCAATACACTGTCTCTCCTGTTGTCACGGTGATTATCCTGTTTTAGCTGGATCAGGTAGTCTGTGCTTCTCATTTCCAAATTGCATCCTATTCCCTATTTAGTGCACTGGATCCAGATGAAGTAGCCTTCGTTGCCTGCTGTATCAGTTTCTTCATGAACTGAACTGAACTACAGCCCTGACGCTTTTGAGTATTTCTGAGAATGAGAGAGAGAGAGAGAGAGACAGAGAGATACAGAGAGAGAGAGACAGAGAGAGACACAGAGAGAGAGAGAGAGACAGAGAGAGACAGAGAGAGAGAGAGAGACAGAGAGAGACAGAGAGAGAGACAGACAGACAGACAGACAGACAGACAGACAGACAGACAGACAGACAGACAGAGAGAGACAGAGAGAGAGAGAGAGAGACAGACAGACAGAGAGAGAGAGAGACAGAGAGAGAGAGAGAGAGAGAGAGAGAGAGAGAGAGAGAGAGAGAGAGACAGACAGAGAGAGAGAGAGAGACAGAGAGAGAGAGAGACAGAGAGAGAGAGGGAGAGAGAGAGACAGACAGACAGAGAGACAGACAGAGAGAGAGACAGAGAGAGAGAGAGAGAGACACAGAGAGAGAGAGAGAGAGAGAGAGAGACAGACACACAGACAGAGAGAGAGACAGAGAGAGAGAGAGAGAGAGAGAGACAGACAGAGAGAGAGACAGAGAGAGAGAGAGAGACAGAGAGAGAGACAGAGAGAGAGAGAATCTTATTAACAAAACAGAAAGCACATCTAATATGTGGAAACTCATATATCGTATATTTTACAGAACACATGGAGTATGTACGATAAGATATGATGTTTTCCTCATAGCTGGTGGTACGATAAGATATACATGTAAATATATAGACAGTACTGTACATGTAGCATTCATCTCATACACACGTGAATAAAGAATGACTTGACAAATATTCCCCATTAGTATGTCTGATCAGGAATAGTTACATGTAGAAGAATGTGCATGTAATTAAATGAGAGATACGGAATCGCTCACAGCCAATCCACCGGGTTGTGGATTTAAGGACAAAATCATGGGATGTTCTATATACTTGACATTACCTGTCTGTTACCAGTCCTCCTAGACATTATTTATCTCTTACCAATCCTCCGAGACATTACCTGTCTGTTACCAGTCCTCCTAGACATTATCTATCTGTTACCAGTCATCCTAGACATTATCTATCTGTTACCAGTCCTCCTAGACATTACCTGTATGTTACCAGTCCTCCTGGACATTATCTATCTGTTACCAATCCTCCGAGACATTACCTGTCTGTTACCAGTCCTTCTAGATATTACCTGTCTGTTACCAGTCCCCCTGGACATTATCTATCTGTTACCAGTCCTCCTGGACATTACCTGTCTGTTACCAGTCCTCCTAGAGATTATTTATCTCTTACCAATCCTCCGAGACATTACTGTCTGTTACCAGTCCTCCCAGATATTATCAGTACTCCGAGATGTTACCATTCCTCCTAGATATTACCAGTCCTCTGAGATATTACCATTCCTCCTAGATATTACCAGTCCTCCTAGATATTACCAGTCCTCCTAGACATTACCTGTCTGTTACCAGTCCTCCTAGACATTACATGTCTGTTACCAGTCCTACTAGATATTACCAGTCCTCCTAGACATTACCTGTCTGTTACCAGTCCTCCTAGACGTTACCTGTCTGTTACCAGTCCTCCTAGATATTACCAGTCCTCCTAGACATTACCAGTCTGTTACCAGTCCTCCAAGACATTACCAGTCTGTTACCAGTCCTCCAAGACATTACCTGTCTGTTACCAGTCCCCCTCGACATTACCTGTCTGTTACCAGTCCCCCTCGACATTACCTGTCTGTTACCAGTCCTCCAAGACATTACCTGTCTGTTACCAGTCCCCCTCGACATTACCTGTCTGTTACCAGTCCCCCTCGACATTACCTGTCTGTTACCAGTCCCCCTCGACATTACCTGTCTGTTACCAGTCCCCCTCGACATTACCTGTCTGTTACCAGTCCCCCTCGACATTACCTGTCTGTTACCAGTCCCCCTCGACATTACCTGTCTGTTACCAGTCCCCCTCGACATTACCTGTCTGTTACCAGTCCCCCTAGACATTACCAGTCTGTTACCAGTCCTCTTAGATATTACCAGTCCTCCTAGATATTACCAGTCTGTTACCAGTCCTCCTTGACATTACCTGTCTGTTACCAGTCCTCCTTGACATTACCTGTCTGTTACCAGTCCTCCTAGATATTACCAGTCCTCCTAGACATTACCAGTCTGTTACCAGTCCTCCTAGACATTACATGTCTGTTACCAGTCCTCCTACATATTACGAGTCCACCTAGACATTACCAGTCTGTTACCAGTCCTCCAAGACATTATCTATCTGTTACCAATTCTCCTAGACATTACCAGGCTGTTACCAGTCATCCTAGACATTACCTCTCTGTTACCAGTCCTCCTAGACATTACCTGTCTGTTACCAGTCCCCCTAGACATTACCAGTCTGTTACCAGTCCTCCTAGACATTACCTGTCTGTTACCAGTCCTCCTAGACATTACCAGGCTGTTACCAGTCCCCCTAGACATTACCAGTCTATTACCAGCCCTCCTAGACATGATCTATCTGTTACCAGTCCTCCTAGACATTACCAGTCTGTTATCAGTCCTCCTAGACATTAGATGTTTGTTACCAGTCCTCCTAGACATTGCCTGTGTGTTATCAGTCCTCCTAGACATTATCTATCTGTTACCAATTCTCCTAGACATTACCAGGCTGTTACCAGTCCTCCTTGACATTACCAATCTATTACCAGCCCTCCTAGACATTAGATGTGTGTTACCAGTCCTCCTAGACATTTCCAGTCTGTTACCAGTCCTCATAGACATTACCAGTCTATTACCGGCCCTCCTAGACATTAGATGTGTGTTACCAGTCCTCCTAGACATTAGATGTGTGTTACCAGTCCTCCTAGACATTACCAGTCTGTTACCAGTCCTCCTGGACATTACCTGTGCGTTACCAGTCCTCCTAGACATTAGATGTGTGTTACCAGTCCTCCTAGACATTACCAGTCTGTTACCAGTCCTCCTGGACATTACCTGTGTGTTACCAGTCCTCCTAGACATTACATGTGTGCTACCAGTCCTCCTAGACATTAGATGTGTGCTACCAGTCCTCCTAGACATTAGATGTATGTTACCAGTCCTCCTAGATATTAGATGTGCGTTACCAGTCCTCCTAGATATTACCTGTCTGTGTAGTCACCTGCAGGTAGTTGACTCAGATAGTGTTTATTTCTGAAGTTATCGTCTGGTCAGATACACTGATGTTATCGTCTGGTCAGATAAACTGATGTATTCGTCTGGTCAGATAAACTGATATTATCGTCTGGTCAGATATAGAACCTTCATATATAAACAGCTGTGTTACCATGGTTTCATAAATAGACAGGTGTTACCATGGTTTCATAAATAGACAGGTGTTACCATGGTTTCATAAATATGTATGATGGAGGTATCTATACAGTATAATGGAGGTATCTATACAGTATGATGGAGGTATCTATACAGTATAGTGGAGGTATCTATACAGTATGATGGAGAGGGTATGGAGGTATCTATACAGTATGATGGAGGTGATATGGAGGTATCTATACAGTATGATGGAGAGGGTATGGAGGTATCTATACAGTATGATGGAGGGGTATGGAGGTATCTATACAGTATGATGGAGAGGGTATGGAGGTATCTATACAGTATGATGGAGAGGGTATGGAGGTATCTATACAGTATGATGGAGAGGGTATGGAGGTATCTATACAGTATGATGGAGAGGGTATGGAGGTATCTATACAGTATGATGGAGGTATCTATACAGTATGATAGCGGTATCTATACAGTATGATGGAGGTAGCTATACAGTATGATAGAGGTATCTATACAGTATAATGGAGGTATCTATACAGTATAGTGGAGGTATCTATACAGTAAGATAGAGGTATCTATACAGTATGATGGAGGCATCTACAGTATGATAGAGGTATATATACAGTATGATGTAGGTATCTATACAGTATGATGGAGGTACCTATACAGTATGATGGAGGTATCTATACAATATGATGGAGGTATCTATACAGTATGATGGAGGTATATATACAGTACGATGGAGGTATCTATACAGTATAATGGAGGTATTTATACAGTATGATGGAGGTATCTATACAGTATGATGGAGGTATCTATACAGTATGATGGAGGGGATATGGAGGTATCTATACAGTATGATGGAGGTATCTATACAGTACGATGGAGGGGATATGGAGGTATCTATACAGTATGATGGAGGTATCTATACAGTATGATGGAGGTATCTATACAGTATGATGGAGGTATCTATACAGTATAATGGAGGTATTTATACAGTATGATGGAGGTATCTATACAGTATGATGGAGGTATCTATACAGTATGATGGAGGTATCTATACAGTACGATGGAGGGGATATGGAGGTATCTATACAGTATGATGGAGGTATCTATACAGTATGATGGAGGTATCTATACAGTATGATGGAGGTATCTATACAGTATAATGGAGGTATTTATACAGTATGATGGAGGTATCTATACAGTATGATGGAGGTATCTATACAGTATGATGGAGGTATTTATACAGTATGATAGAGGTATATATACAGTATGAGGGAGGTATTTATACAGTATGATAGAGGTATCTATACAGTATGATGGAGGTATCTACAGTATGATAGAGGTATTTATACAGTATGATGGAGGTATCTATACAGTATGATGGAGGTATCTATACAGTATGATGGAGGTATCTATACAGTATGATGGAGGTAGCTATACAGTATGATAGAGGTATCTATACAGTATGATGGAGGTATCTATACAGTATAATGGAGGTATCTATACAGTATGATGGAGGTATATATACAGTATGATGGAGGTATCTATACAGTATAGTGGAGGTATCTATACAGTATGATGGAGGTATCTACAGTATGATAGAGGTATATATAGAGTATGATGGAGGTATCTATACAGTATGATGGAGGTACCTATACAGTATGATGGAGGTATCTATACAATATGATGGAGGTATCTATACAGTATGATGGAGGTATATATACAGTATGATGGAGGTATCTATACAGTACGATGGAGGGGATATGGAGGTATCTATACAGTATAATGGAGGTATCTATACAGTACGATGGAGGGGATATGGAGGTATCTATACAGTATGATGGAGGTATCTATACAGTATGATGGAGGTATCTATACAGTATGATGGAGGGGATATGGAGGTATCTATACAGTATAATGGAGATATCTATACAGTGTGATGGAGGTATCTATACAGTACGATTGAGGGGATATGGAGGTATCTATACAATATGATGGAGGTATCTATACAGTATGATGGAGGTATCTATACAGTATGATGGAGGTATCTATACAATATGATGGAGGTATCTATACAGTATGATGGAGGTATCTATACAGTATGATGGAGGTATATATACAGTATGATGGAGGTATCTATACAGTATGGTGGAGGTATATATACAGTATGATGGAGGTATCTATACAGTACGATGGAGGGGATATGGTGGTATCTATACAGTATGATGGAGGTATCTATACAGTATGATGAAGGGGATATGGAGGTATCTATACAGTATGATGGAGGTATCTATACAGTACTATTGAGGGGATATGGAGGTATCTATACAGTATGATGGAGGTATCTATACAGTATGATGGAGGGGATATGGAGGTATCTATACAGTATGATGGAGGTATCTATACAGTATGATGGAGGTATCTATACTGTATGATGGAGGTATTTATACAGTATGATGGAGGTATATATACAGTATGATGGAGGTATCTATACTGTATGATGGAGGTACCTATACAGTATGATGGAGGTATCTATACAATATGATGGAGGTATCTATACAGTATGATGGAGGTATCTATACAGTATGATGGAGGTATCTATACAATATGATGGAGGTATCTATACAGTATGATGGAGGTATATATACAGTATGATGGAGGTATCTATACAGTATGGTGGAGGTATATATACAGTATGATGGAGGTATCTATACAGTACGATGGAGGGGATATGGAGGTATCTATACAGTATGATGGAGGTATATATACAGTATGATGGAGGTATCTATACAGTATGATGGAGGTATCTATACAGTATGATTGAGGGGATATGGAGGTATCTATACAGTATAATGGAGGTATCTATACAGTATGATGGAGGTATCTATACAGTATGATGGAGGTATTTATACAGTATGATAGAGGTATATATACAGTATGATGGAGGTATCAATACAGTATGATGGAGGTACCTATACAGTATGATGGAGGTATCTATACAGTATAATGGAGGTATCTATACAGTATGATGGAGGTATATATACAGTATGATGGAGGTATCTATACAGTACGATGGAGGGGATATGGAGGTATCTATACAGTATGATGGAGGTATCTATACAGTATGATTGAGGGGATATGGAGGTATCTATACAGTATAATGGAGGTATCTATACAGTATGATG
The DNA here is from genome assembly GCF_036934945.1 of Oncorhynchus masou masou. NCBI lineage: Eukaryota > Metazoa > Chordata > Actinopteri > Salmoniformes > Salmonidae > Oncorhynchus > Oncorhynchus masou. The sequence goes on along the minus strand of NW_027010822.1, from coordinate 296,337 downwards.
GAGGTATCTATACAGTATGATGGAGGTATTTATACAGTATGATAGAGGTATATATACAGTATGATGGAGGTATCAATACAGTATGATGGAGGTACCTATACAGTATGATGGAGGTATCTATACAATATGATGGAGGTATCTATACAATATGATGGAGGTATCTATACAGTATGATGGAGGTATCTATACAGTATGATGGAGGTATCTATACAGTATGATGGAGGTATCTATACAGTACGATGGAGGTATTTATACAGTATGATGGAGGTATATATACAGTATGATGGAGGTATCTATACAGCATTATGGAGGTATCTATACAGTATGATGGAGGTATCTATACAATATGATGGAGGTATCTATACAATATGATGGAGGTATCTATACAGTATGATGGAGGTATCTATACAGTATGATGGAGGTATCTATACAGTATGATGGAGGTATCTATACAGTATGATGGAGGTATCTATACAGTACGATGGAGGTATTTATACAGTATGATGGAGGTATATATACAGTATGATGGAGGTATCTATACAGCATTATGGAGGTATCTATACAGTATGATGGAGGTGTCTATACAGCATTATGGAGGTATCTATACAGTATGATGGAGGTATCTATACAGTATGATGGAGGTATTTATACAGTATGATGGAGGTATCTATACAGCATTATGGAGGTATCTATACAGTATGATGGAGGTATCTACAGTATGATAGAGGTATATATAGAGTATGATGGAGGTATCTATACAGTATGATGGAGGTACCTATACAGTATGATGGAGGTATCTATACAATATGATGGAGGTATCTATACAGTATGATGGAGGTATATATACAGTATGATGGAGGTATCTATACAGTACGATGGAGGTATCTATACAGCATTATGGAGGGGATATGGAGGTATCTATACAGTATAATGGAGGTATCTATACAGTATAGTGGAGGTATCTATACAGTATGATAGAGGTATCTATACAGTATGATGGAGGTATCTACAGTATGATAGAGGTATTTATACAGTATGATGGAGGTATCAATACAGTATAATGGAGGTATCTATACAGTATGATGGAGGTATCTATACAGTATGATGGAGGTATCTATACAATATGATGGAGGTATCTATACAGTATCATGGAGGTATCTATACAATATGATGGAGGTATCTATACAGTATGATGGAGGTATATATACAGTATGATGGAGGTATCTATACAGTACGATGGAGGGGATATGGAGGTATCTATACAGTATGATGGAGGTATCTATACAGTATGATGGAGGGGATATGGAGGTATCTATACAGTATAATGGAGGTATCTATACAGTATGATGGAGGTATCTATAAAATATGATGGAGGTGATATGGAGGTATCTATACAGTATGATGGAGGTATCTATAAAATATGATGGAGGTATCTATACAGTATGATGGAGGTATCTATACAGTATGATGGAGGTATCTATACAGTATGATGGAGGTATCTATACAGTATGATGGAGGTATCTATAAAATATGATGGAGGTATCTATACAGTATGATGGAGGTATCTATACAGTATGATGGAGGTATCTATACAGTATGATGGAGGTATCTGTACAATATGATGGAGGTATCTATACAGTATGATGGAGGTATATATACAGTATGATGGAGGTATCTATACAGTATGATGGAGGTATATATTTACATTTACATTTAAGTCATTTAGCAGACGCTCTTATCCAGAGCGACTTACAAATTGGATATATACAGTATGATGGAGGTACCTATACAGTATGATGGAGGGGATATGTAGGTATCTATACAGTATAATGGAGGTATCTATACAGTATGATGGAGGTATTTATACAGTATGATGGAGGTATCTATACAGTATGATGGAGGTATCTATACAGTATGATGGAGGTATCTATACAGTATGATGCAGGTATATATACAGTATGATGGAGGTATATATACAGTATGATGCAGGTATATATATGGTATTATGGAGGTATCTATACAGTATGATGGAGGTATCTATACAGTACGATGGAGGGGATATGGTGGTATCTATAAAGTATGATGGAGGTATCTATACAGTATGATGAAGGGGATATGGAGGTATCTATACAGTATAATGGAGGTATCTATACAGTATGATGGAGGGGATATGGAGGTATCTATACAGTATAATGGAGGTATCTATACAGTGTGATGGAGGTATCTATACAGTACGATTGAGGGGATATGGAGGTATCTATACAATATGATGGAGGTATCTATACAGTATGATGGAGGTATCTATACAGTATGATGGAGGTATCTATACAATATGATGGAGGTATCTATACAGTATGATGGAGGTATCTATACAGTATGATGGAGGGTATATACAGTATGATGGAGGTATCTATACAGTATGGTGGAGGTATATATACAGTATGATGGAGGTATCTATACAGTACGATGGAGGGGATATGGTGGTATCTATACAGTATGATGGAGGTATCTATACAGTATGATGAAGGGGATATGGAGGTATCTATACAGTATAATGGAGGTATCTATACAGTATGATGGAGGTATATATACAGTATGATGGAGGTATATATACAGTATGATGGAGGCATCTATACAGTATGATGGAGGTATATATACAGTATGATGGAGGTATCTATACAGTACTATTGAGGGGATATGGAGGTATCTATACAGTATGATGGAGGTATCTATACAGTATGATGGAGGGGATATGGAGGTATCTATACAGTATGATGGAGGTATCTATACAGTATGATGGAGGTATCTATACTGTATGATGGAGGTATTTATACAGTATGATGGAGGTATATATACAGTATGATGGAGGTATCTATACTGTATGATGGAGGTACCTATACAGTATGATGGAGGTATCTATACAATATGATGGAGGTATCTATACAGTATGATGGAGGTATCTATACAGTATGATGGAGGTATCTATACAATATGATGGAGGTATCTATACAGTATGATGGAGGTATATATACAGTATGATGGAGGTATCTATACAGTATGGTGGAGGTATATATACAGTATGATGGAGTTATCTATACAGTACGATGGAGGGGATATGGAGGTATCTATACAGTATGATGGAGGTATATATACAGTATGATGGAGGTATCTATACAGTATGGTGGAGGTATCTATACAGTACGATGGAGGGATATGGAGGTATCTATACAGTATGATGGAGGTATCTATACAGTATGATTGAGGGGATATGGAGGTATCTATACAGTATAATGGAGGTATCTATACAGTATGATGGAGGTATCTATACAGTATGATGGAGGTATTTATACAGTATGATAGAGGTATATATACAGTATGATGGAGGTATCAATACAGTATGATGGAGGTACCTATACAGTATGATGGAGGTATCTATACAATATGATGGAGGTATCTATACAATATGATGGAGGTATCTATACAGCATGATGGAGGTATCTATACAGTATGATGGAGGTATCTATACAGTATGATGGAGGTATCTATACAGTATGATGGAGGTATCTATACAGTACGATGGAGGTATTTATACAGTATGATGGAGGTATATATACAGTATGATGGAGGTATCTATACAGCATTATGGAGGTATCTATACAGTATGATGGAGGTATCTATACAATATGATGGAGGTATCTATACAATATGATGGAGGTATCTATACAGTATGATGGAGGTATCTATACAGTATGATGGAGGTATCTATACAGTATGACGGAGGTATCTATACAGTATGATGGAGGTATCTATACAGTACGATGGAGGTATTTATACAGTATGATGGAGGTATATATACAGTATGATGGAGGTATCTATACAGCATTATGGAGGTATCTATACAGTATGATGGAGGTGTCTATACAGCATTATGGAGGTATCTATACAGTATGATGGAGGTTTCTATACAGTATGATGGAGGTATATATACAGTATGATGGAGGTATCTATACAGCATTATGGAGGTATCTATACAGTATGATGGAGGTATCTACAGTATGATAGAGGTATATATAGAGTATGATGGAGGTATCTATACAGTATGATGGAGGTACCTATACAGTATGATGGAGGTATCTATACAATATGATGGAGGTATCTATACAGTATGATGGAGGTATATATACAGTATGATGGAGGTATCTATACAGTACGATGGAGGTATCTATACAGCATTATGGAGGGGATATGGAGGTATCTATACAGTATAATTGAGGTATCTATACAGTATAGTGGAGGTATCTATACAGTATGATAGAGGTATCTATACAGTATGATGGAGGTATCTATACAGTATAATGGAGGTATCTATACAGTATGATGGAGGTATCTATACAGTATGATGGAGGTATCTATACAATATGATGGAGGTATCTATACAGTATCATGGAGGTATCTATACAATATGATGGAGGTATCTATACAGTATGATGGAGGTATATATACAGTATGATGGAGGTATCTATACAGTACGATGGAGGGGATATGGAGGTATCTATACAGTATGATGGAGGTATCTATACATTATGATGGAGGGGATATGGAGGTATCTATACAGTATAATGGAGGTATCTATACAGTATGATGGAGGTATCTATAAAATATGATGGAGGTGATATGGAGGTATCTATACAGTATGATGGAGGTATCTATACAGTATGATGGAGGTATCTATACAGTATGATGGAGGTATCTATAAAATATGATGGAGGTATCTATACAGTATGATGGAGGTATCTATACAGTATGATGGAGGTATCTACAGTATGATAGAGGTATTTATACAGTATGATGGAGGTATCTATACAGTATAATGGAGGTATCTATACAGTATGATGGAGGTATCTATACAGTATGATGGAGGTATCTATACAATATGATGGAGGTATCTATACAGTATCATGGAGGTATCTATACAATATGATGGAGGTATCTATACAGTATGATGGAGGTATATATACAGTATGATGGAGGTATCTATACAGTACGATGGAGGGGATATGGAGGTATCTATACAGTATGATGGAGGTATCTATACATTATGATGGAGGGGATATGGAGGTATCTATACAGTATAATGGAGGTATCTATACAGTATGATGGAGGTATCTATAAAATATGATGGAGGTGATATGGAGGTATCTATACAGTATGATGGAGGTATCTATACAGTATGATGGAGGTATCTATACAGTATGATGGAGGTATCTATAAAATATGATGGAGGTATCTATACAGTATGATGGAGGTATCTATACAGTATGATGGAGGTATCTATACAGTATGATGGAGGTATCTATACAGTATGATGGAGGTATCTATAAAATATGATGGAGGTATCTGTACAATATGATGGAGGTATCTATACAGTATGATGGAGGTATATATACAGTATGATGGAGGTATCTATACAGTATGATGGAGGTATATATTTACATTTACATTTAAGTCATTTAGCAGACGCTCTTATCCAGAGCGACTTACAAATTGGATATATACAGTATGATGGAGGTACCTATACAGTACGATTGAGGGGATATGGAGGTATCTATACAGTATGATGGAGGTATCTATACAGTATGATGGAGGGGATATGTAGGTATCTATACAGTATAATGGAGGTATCTATACAGTATGATGGAGGTATTTATACAGTATGATGGAGGTATCTATACAGTATGATGGAGGTATCTATACAGTATGATGGAGGTATATATACAGTATGATGGAGGTATCTATACAGTATGGTGGAGGTATATATACAGTATGATGGAGTTATCTATACAGTACGATGGAGGGGATATGGAGGTATCTATACAGTATGATGGAGGTATATATACAGTATGATGGAGGTATCTATACAGTATGGTGGAGGTATCTATACAGTACGATGGAGGGGATATGGAGGTATCTATACAGTATGATGGAGGTATCTATACAGTATGATTGAGGGGATATGGAGGTATCTATACAGTATAATGGAGGTATCTATACAGTATGATGGAGGTATCTATACAGTATGATGGAGGTATTTATACAGTATGATAGAGGTATATATACAGTATGATGGAGGTATCAATACAGTATGATGGAGGTACCTATACAGTATGATGGAGGTATCTATACAATATGATGGAGGTATCTATACAATATGATGGAGGTATCTATACAGCATGATGGAGGTATCTATACAGTATGATGGAGGTATCTATACAGTATGATGGAGGTATCTATACAGTATGATGGAGGTATCTATACAGTACGATGGAGGTATTTATACAGTATGATGGAGGTATATATACAGTATGATGGAGGTATCTATACAGCATTATGGAGGTATCTATACAGTATGATGGAGGTATCTATACAATATGATGGAGGTATCTATACAATATGATGGAGGTATCTATACAGTATGATGGAGGTATCTATACAGTATGATGGAGGTATCTATACAGTATGACGGAGGTATCTATACAGTATGATGGAGGTATCTATACAGTACGATGGAGGTATTTATACAGTATGATGGAGGTATATATACAGTATGATGGAGGTATCTATACAGCATTATGGAGGTATCTATACAGTATGATGGAGGTGTCTATACAGCATTATGGAGGTATCTATACAGTATGATGGAGGTTTCTATACAGTATGATGGAGGTATATATACAGTATGATGGAGGTATCTATACAGCATTATGGAGGTATCTATACAGTATGATGGAGGTATCTACAGTATGATAGAGGTATATATAGAGTATGATGGAGGTATCTATACAGTATGATGGAGGTACCTATACAGTATGATGGAGGTATCTATACAATATGATGGAGGTATCTATACAGTATGATGGAGGTATATATACAGTATGATGGAGGTATCTATACAGTACGATGGAGGTATCTATACAGCATTATGGAGGGGATATGGAGGTATCTATACAGTATAATTGAGGTATCTATACAGTATAGTGGAGGTATCTATACAGTATGATAGAGGTATCTATACAGTATGATGGAGGTATCTACAGTATGATAGAGGTATTTATACAGTATGATGGAGGTATCTATACAGTATAATGGAGGTATCTATACAGTATGATGGAGGTATCTATACAGTATGATGGAGGTATCTATACAATATGATGGAGGTATCTATACAGTATCATGGAGGTATCTATACAATATGATGGAGGTATCTATACAGTATGATGGAGGTATATATACAGTATGATGGAGGTATCTATACAGTACGATGGAGGGGATATGGAGGTATCTATACAGTATGATGGAGGTATCTATACATTATGATGGAGGGGATATGGAGGTATCTATACAGTATAATGGAGGTATCTATACAGTATGATGGAGGTATCTATAAAATATGATGGAGGTGATATGGAGGTATCTATACAGTATGATGGAGGTATCTATACAGTATGATGGAGGTATCTATAAAATATGATGGAGGTATCTATACAGTATGATGGAGGTATCTATACAGTATGATGGAGGTATCTATACAGTATGATGGAGGTATCTATACAGTATGATGGAGGTATCTATAAAATATGATGGAGGTATCTGTACAATATGATGGAGGTATCTATACAGTATGATGGAGGTATATATACAGTATGATGGAGGTATCTATACAGTATGATGGAGGTATATATTTACATTTACATTTAAGTCATTTAGCAGACGCTCTTATCCAGAGCGACTTACAAATTGGATATATACAGTATGATGGAGGTACCTATACAGTACGATTGAGGGGATATGGAGGTATCTATACAGTATGATGGAGGTATCTATACAGTATGATGGAGGGGATATGTAGGTATCTATACAGTATAATGGAGGTATCTATACAGTATGATGGAGGTATTTATACAGTATGATGGAGGTATCTATACAGTATGATGGAGGTATCTATACAGTATGATGGAGGTATCTATACAGTATGATGGAGGTATATATACAGTATGATGCAGGTATATATATGGTATTATGGAGGTATCTATACAGTATGATGGAGGTATCTATACAGTATGATGGAGGTATCTATACAGTATGATGGAGGTATTTATACAGTATGATGGAGGTATCTATACAGTATGATGGAGGTATCTATACAGTATGATGGAGGTATCTATACAGTATGATGGAGGTATCTATACAGTATGATGGAGGTATCTATACAGTATGATGGAGGTATCTATACAGTACGATGGAGGTATTTATACAGTATGATGGAGGTATATATACAGTATGATGGAGGTATCTATACAGCATTATGGAGGTATCTATACAGTATGATGGAGGTGTCTATACAGCATTATGGAGGTATCTATACAGTATGATGGAGGTATCTATACAGTATGATGGAGGTATATATACAGTATGATGGAGGTACCTATACAGTACGATTGAGGGGATATGGAGGTATCTATACAGTATGATGGAGGTATCTATACAGTATGATGGAGGGGATATGTAGGTATCTATACAGTATAATGGAGGTATCTATACAGTATGATGGAGGTATTTATACAGTATGATGGAGGTATCTATACAGTATGATGGAGGTATCTATACAGTATGATGGAGGTATCTATACAGTATGATGCAGGTACATATACAGTATGATGGAGGTATATATACAGTATGATGCAGGTATATATATGGTATTATGGAGGTATCTATACAGTATGATGGAGGTATCTATACAGTATGATGGAGGTATTTATACAGTATGATGGAGGTATCTATACAGTATGATGGAGGTATCTATACAGTATGATGGAGGTATCTATACAGTATGATGGAGGTATCTATACAGTATGATGGAGGTATCTATACAGTATGATGGAGGTATCTATACAGTACGATGGAGGTATTTATACAGTATGATGGAGGTATATATACAGTATGATGGAGGTATCTATACAGCATTATGGAGGTATCTATACAGTATGATGGAGGTGTCTATACAGCATTATGGAGGTATCTATACAGTATGATGGAGGTATCTATACAGTATGATGGAGGTATATATACAGTATGATGGAGGTATCTATACAGCATTATGGAGGTACCTATACAGTATGATGGAGGTATCTATACAATATGATGGAGGTATCTATACAGTATGATGGAGGTATATATACAGTATGATGGAGGTATCTATACAGTACGATGGAGGTATCTATACAGCATTATGGAGGGGATATGGAGGTATCTATACAGTATAATGGAGGTATCTATACAGTATAGTGGAGGTATCTATACAGTATGATAGAGGTATCTATACAGTATGATGGAGGTATCTACAGTATGATAGAGGTATTTATACAGTATGATGGAGGTATCTATACAGTATAATGGAGGTATCTATACAGTATGATGGAGGTATCTATACAGTATGATGGAGGTATCTATACAATATGATGGAGGTATCTATACAGTATCATGGAGGTATCTATACAATATGATGGAGGTATCTATACAGTATGATGGAGGTATATATACAGTATGATGGAGGTATCTATACAGTACGATGGAGGGGATATGGAGGTATCTATACAGTATGATGGAGGTATCTATACAGTATGATGGAGGGGATATGTAGGTATCTATACAGTATAATGGAGGTATCTATACAGTATGATGGAGGTATCTATAAAATATGATGGAGGTGATATGGAGGTATCTATACAGTATGATGGAGGTATCTATACAGTATGATGGAGGTATCTATAAAATATGATGGAGGTATCTATACAGTATGATGGAGGTATCTATACAGTATGATGGAGGTATCTATACAGTATGATGGAGGTATCTATACAGTATGATGGAGGTATCTATAAAATATGATGGAGGTATCTATACAGTATGATGGAGGTATCTATACAGTATGATGGAGGTATCTATACAGTATGATGGAGGTATCTGTACAATATGATGGAGGTATCTATACAGTATGATGGAGGTATATATACAGTATGATGGAGGTATCTATACAGTATGATGGAGGTATATATTTACATTTACATTTAAGTCATTTAGCAGACGCTCTTATCCAGAGCGACTTACAAATTGGATATATACAGTATGATGGAGGTACCTATACAGTACGATTGAGGGGATATGGAGGTATCTATACAGTATGATGGAGGTATCTATACAGTATGATGGAGGGGATATGTAGGTATCTATACAGTATAATGGAGGTATCTATACAGTATGATGGAGGTATTTATACAGTATGATGGAGGTATCTATACAGTATGATGGAGGTATCTATACAGTATGATGGAGGTATCTATACAGTATGATGCAGGTATATATACAGTATGATGGATATATATATATGGTATTATGGAGGTATCTATACAGTATGATGGAGGTATCTATACAGCATGATGGAGGTATCTATACAGTATGATGGAGGTATTTATACAGTATGATGGAGGTATCTATACAGTATGATGGAGGTATCTATACAGTATGATGGAGGTATCTATACAGTATGATGGAGGGGATATGTAGGTATCTATACAGTATAATGGAGGTATCTATACAGTATGATGGAGGTATTTATACAGTATGATGGAGGTATCTATACAGTATGATGGAGGTATCTATACAGTATGATGGAGGTATCTATACAGTATGATGCAGGTATATATATGGTATTATGGAGGTATCTATACAGTATGATGGAGGTATCTATACAGTGTGATGGAGGTATCTATACAGTATGATGCAGGTATATATATGGTATTATGGAGGTATCTATACAGTATGATGGAGGTATCTATACAGTATGATGGATGTGTCTATACAGTATGATGGAGGTATCTATACAGTATGATGGAGGTATCTATACAGCATTATGGAGGTATATATATGGTATTATGGAGGTATCTATACAGTATGATGGAGGTATCTATACAGTATGATGGAGGTATCTATACAGTATGATGGAGGTATCTATACAGTATGATGGAGGTATCTATACAGTATGATGGAGGTATCTATACAGTATGAAGGTATCTATACAGTATGATGGAGGTATCTATACAGTATGATGGAGGTGTCTATACATTATGATGGAGGGGATATGGAGGTATCTATACAGTATGATGGAGGTATCTATACAGTATGATGGAGGTACCTATACAGTATGATGGAGGTATCTATACAGTATGATGGAGGGGATATGGAGGTATCTATACAGTATGATGGAGGTGTCTATACAGTGTGATATAGGTATCTATACAGTATGATGGAGGTGTCTATACATTATGATGGAGGGGATATGGAGGTATCTATACAGTATGATGGAGGTGTCTATACAGTGTGATGGAGGTATCTATACAGTATGATGGAGGTGATATGGAGGTATCTATGCAGTATGATGGAGGTATCTATACAGTATGATGGAGGTATTTATACAGTATGATGGAGGTATTTATACAGTATGATGGAGGTATCTATACAGTTTGATGGAGGTGATATGGAGGTATCTATACAGTATGATGGAGGTATCTATACAGTTTGATGGAGGTGATATGTTGGTATCCATGCAGTATGATGGAGGTGATATGAAGGTATCTATGCAGTATGATGGAGGTGTCTATACAGTATGATGGAGGTATCTATACAGTATGATGGAGGTACCTATACAGTATGATGGAGGTATCTATACAGTATGATGGAGGTACCTATACAGTATGATGGAGGTATCTATACAGTTTGATGGAGGTGATATGGAAGTATCTATACAGTATGATGGAGGTATTTATACAGTATGATGGAGGTATCTATACAGTTTGATGGAGGTGATATGGAGGTATCTATACAGTATGATGGAGGTATTTATACAGTATGATGGAGGTATCTATACAGTATGATGGAGGTATATATACAATATGATGGAGGTATCTATACAGTATGATGGAGGTATCTATACAGTATGATGGAGGTATCTATACAGTATGATGGAGGCATCTATACAGTATGATGGAGGTATCTATACAGTACGATGGAGGTATTTATACAGTATGATGGAGGTATATATACAGTATGATGGAGGTATCTATACAGCATTATGGAGGTATCTATACAGTATGATGGAGGTGTCTATACAGCATTATGGAGGTATCTATACAGTATGATGGAGGTATCTATACAGTATGATGGAGGTATCTACAGTATGATAGAGGTATATATAGAGTATGATGGAGGTATCTATACAGTATGATGGAGGTACCTATACAGTATGATGGAGGTATCTATACAATATGATGGAGGTATCTATACAGTATGATGTAGGTATATATACAGTATGATGGAGATATCTATACAGTACGATGGAGGTATCTATACAGCATTATGGAGGGGATATGGAGGTATCTATACAGTATAATGGAGGTATCTATACAGTATAGTGGAGGTATCTATACAGTATGATAGAGGTATCTATACAGTATGATGGAGGTATCTACAGTATGATAGAGGTATTTATACAGTATGATGGAGGTATCTATACAGTATAATGGAGGTATCTATACAGTATGATGGAGGTATCTATACAGTATGATGGAGGGGATATGGAGGTATCTATACAGTATAATGGAGGTATCTATACAGTATGATGGAGGTATCTATAAAATATGATGGAGGTGATATGGAGGTATCTATACAGTATGATGGAGGTATCTATACAGTATGATGGAGGTATCTATACAGTATGATGGAGGTATCTATAAAATATGATGGAGGTATCTATACAGTATGATGGAGGTATCTATACAGTATGATGGAGGTATCTATACAGTATGATGGAGGTATCTGTACAATATGATGGAGGTATCTATACAGTATGATGGAGGTATATATACAGTATGATGGAGGTATCTATACAGTATGATGGAGGTATATATTTACATTTACATTTAAGTCATTTAGCAGACGCTCTTATCCAGAGCGACTTACAAATTGGATATATACAGTATGATGGAGGTACCTATACAGTACGATTGAGGGGATATGGAGGTATCTATACAGTATGATGGAGGGGATATGTAGGTATCTATACAGTATAATGGAGGTATCTATACAGTATGATGGAGGTATTTATACAGTATGATGGAGGTATCTATACAGTATGATGGAGGTATCTATACAGTATGATGGAGGTATCTATACAGTATGATGCAGGTATATATACAGTATGATGGAGGTATATATACAGTATGATGCAGGTATATATATGGTATTATGGAGGTATCTATACAGTATGATGGAGGTATCTATACAGTATGATGGAGGTATCTATACAGTATGATGGAGGTATTTATACAGTATGATGGAGGTATCTATACAGTATGATGGAGGTATATATACAGTATGATGGAGGTATTTATACAGTATGATGGAGGTATCTATACAGTTTGATGGAGGTGATATGGAGGTATCTATACAGTATGATGGAGGTATTTATACAGTATGATGGAGGTGATATGGAGGTATCTATACAGTATGATGGAGGTATCTATACAGTATGATGGAGGGGATATGTAGGTATCTATACAGTATGATGGAGGTATCTATACAGTATGATGGAGGTATCTATACAGTATGATGGAGGTATCTATACAGTATGATGGAGGTATCTATGCAGTATGATGGAGGTATCTATACTGTATGATGGAGGTATTTATACAGTATGATGGAGGTATCTATGCAGTATGATGGAGGTATCTATACAGTATGATGGTACTTTAGACCAGAGTCATATTCCCTATATTTTATATTTATTTTACTAGGCAAGTCAGTTAAGAACAAATTCTTATTTTCAATGACGGCCTAGGAACAGTGGGTTAACTGCCTGTTCAGGGGCAGAACGACAGATGTGTACCTTGTCAGCTCGGGGATTCGAACTTGCAACCTTTCGGTTACTAGTCCAACGCTCCAACTACTAGGCTACCCTGCCAACTATATAGTCCACTACTATAGACCACTATAGAACTGACTTGTCTAGTTAAATAAATATAAAATTAAAATAAATAAAATAAAACAGTCATCATGACTTCCTGTCAGTTTTCCTATAGTGTTGACGCCGTGTAGATATCTGTGGGACCCTGTCTGTTCCTTCCTGTAGGAAATGTACGCGATCTAACATGACTGATGGAAGCCTGTTTTACATGCCAACTGGTCATCAGAAGGGGGAAAGGAGAAGATTAATTGTGTGTCGTCTGCATAGCAATGAAAGGAGAGACCATGTGAGGTTATGACAGAGCCAAGTGACTTGGTGTATAGCGAGAATAGGAGAGGGCCTAGAACAGAGCCCTGGGGGACACCAGTGGTGAGAGCGCGTGGTGAGGAGACAGATTCTCGCCACGCCACCTGGTAGGAGCGACCTGTCAGGTAGGACGCAATCCAAGCGTGGGCCGCGCCGGAGATGCCCAACTCGGAGAGGGTGGAGTGGAGGATCTGATGGTTCACAGTATCGAAGGCAGCCGATAGGTCTAGAAGGATGAGAGCAGAGGAGAGAGAGTTAGCTTTAGCAGTGCGGAGCGCCTCCGTGATACAGAGAAGAGCAGTCTCAGTTGAATGACTAGTCTTGAAACCTGACTGATTTGGATCAAGAAGGTCATTCTGAGAGAGATAGCGGGAGAGCTGGCCAAGGACGGCACGTTCAAGAGTTTTGGAGAGAAAAGAAAGAAGGGATACTGGTCTGTAGTTGTTGACATCGGAGGGATCGAGTGTAGGTTTTTTCAGAAGGGGTGCAACTCTCGCTCTCTTGAAGACGGAAGGGACGTAGCCAGCGGTCAGGGATGAGTTGATGAGCGAGGTGAGGTAAGGGAGAAGGTCTCCGGAGGTATCTATACAGTATGATGGAGGGGATATGGAGGTATCTATACAGTATGATGGAGGTATCTATACAGTATGATGGAGGGGATATGGAGGTATCTATACAGTATGATGGAGGTATCTATACAGTATGATGGAGGTATCTATACAGTATGATGGAGGTGATATGGAGGTATCTATACAGTATAATGGAGGTATCTATACAGTATGATGAAGGTACCTATACAGTATGATGGAGGTATCTATACAGTATGATGGAGGTATAGATACAGTATGATGGAGGTATCTATACAGTATGATGAAGGTACCTATACAGTATGATGGAGGTATCTATACAATATGATGGAGGTATATATACAGTATGATGGAGGTATCTATACAGTATGATGGAGGTATATATACAGTATGATGGAGGTATCTATACAGTATGATGGAGGTATCTATACAGTACGATGGAGGGGATATGGAGGTTTCTATACAGTATGATGGAGGTATCTATACAGTATGATGGAGGTATCTATACAATATGATGGAGGTATCTATACAGTATGATGGAGGTATCTATACAGTATGATGGAGGTATCTATACAGTATGATGGAGGTATCTATACAATATGATAGAGGTATCTATACAGTATGATGCAGATATATATACAGTATGATGGAGGTATCTATACAGTATGATGGAGGTATATATACAGTAAGATGGAGGTATCTATACAGTACGATGGAGGGGATATGGATGTATGTATACAGTATGATGGAGGTATCTATACAGTATGATGGAGGGGATATGGAGGTATCTATAGAGTATAATGGAGGTATCTATACAATATGATGGAGATATTTATACAGTATGATGGAGGTATCTGTACAGTATGATGGAGGGGATATGGAGGTATCTATACAGTATGATGGAGGTATCTATACAGTATGATGGAGGTATCTATACAGCATTATGGAGGTATCTATACAGTATGATGGAGGTATCTATACAGTATAATGGAGGTATCTATACAGTATGATGGAGGTATCTATACAGCATGATGGAGGTATCTATACAGTATGATTACATTTACATTTACATTTGAGTCATTTAGCAGACGCTCTTATCCAGAGCGACTTACAAGTTAATTTTTACCTTTATTTAACCAGGCAAGTCAGTTAAGAACACATTCTTATTTTCAATGACGGCCTGGGAACAGTGGGTTAACTGCCTGTTCAGGGGCAGAACGACAGATTTGTACCTTGTCGGCTCCGGGGTTTGAACTCACAACCTTCCGGTTACTAGTCCAACGCTCTAACCACTAGGCTACCCTGCCGCCCCATGATGGAGGTATCTATACAGTATGATGGAGGTATATATACAGTATGATGGAGGTATCTATACAGTATGATGGAGATATTTGTACAGTATGATGGAGGTATCTATACAATATGATGGAGGTATATATACAGTATGATGGAGGTATCTATACAGTATAATGGAGGTATATATACAGTATGATGGAGGTATCTATACAGTATGATGAAGGTACCTATACAGTATGATGGAGGTATCTATACAATATGATGGAGGTATCTATACAGTATGATGGAGCTATCTATACAGTATGATGGAGGTATCTATACAGTATGATGGAGGTATCTATACAGTATGATGGAGGTATCTATACAACATGATGGAGGTATCTATACAGTATGATGGAGGTATATATACAGTATGATGGAGGTATCTATACAGTATGATGGAGGTATCTATACAGTATGATGGAGGTATCTATACAGTATGATGGAGGTATCTATACAGTATGATGGAGGGGATATGGAGGTATCTATACAGTATGATGGAGGTATCTATACAGTATGATGGAGGGGATATGGAGGTATCTATGCAGTATGATGGAGGTATCTATACAGTATGATGGAGGGGATATGGAGGTATCTATACAGTATGATGGAGGTACCTATACAGTATGATGGAGGTATCTATACAGTATGATGGAGGTATCTATACAGTATGATGGAGGTATATATACAGTATGATGGAGGGGATATGGAGGTATCTATACAGTATGATGGAGGTATCTATACAGTATGATGGAGGTATCTATACAGTATGATTTACATTTTTTTTACATTTAAGTCATTTAGCAGACGCTCTTATCCAGAGCGACTTACAAATTGGTGAATTCACCTTCTGACATCCAGTGGAACAGCCACTTTACAATAGTGCATCTAAATCATTTAAGGGGGGTGAGAAGGATTACTTATCCTATCCTAGGTATTCCTTGAAGAGGTGGGGTTTCAGGTGTCTCCGGAAGGTGGTGATTGACTCTGCTGTCCTGGCGTCGTGAGGGAGTTTGTTCCACCATTGGGGGGCCAGAGCAGCGAACAGTTTTGACTGGGCTGAGCGGGAACTGTACTTCCTCAGTGGTAGGGAGGCGAGCAGGCCAGAGGTGGATGAACGTGGTGCCCTTGTTTGGGTGTAGGGCCTGATCAGAGCCTGGAGGTACTGCGGTGCCGTTCCCCTCACAGCTCCGTAGGCAAGCACCATGGTCTTGTAGCGGATGCGAGCTTCAACTGGAAGCCAGTGGAGAGAGCGGAGGAGCGGGGTGATGTGAGAGAACTTGGGAAGGTTGAACACCAGACGGGCTGCGGCGTTCTGGATGAGTTGTAGGGGTTTAATGGCACAGGCAGGGAGCCCAGCCAACAGCGAGTTGCAGTAATCCAGACGGGAGATGACAAGTGCCTGGATTAGGACCTGCGCCGCTTCCTGTGTGAGGCAGGGTCGTACTCTGCGGATGTTGTAGAGCATGAACCTACAGGAACGGGCCACCGCCATGATGTTGGTTGAGAACGACAGGGTGTTGTCCAGGATCACGCCAAGGTTCTTTGCGCTCTGGGAGGAGGACACAATGGAGTTGTCAACCGTGATGGCGAGATCATGGAACGGGCAGTCCTTCCCCGGGAGGAAGAGCAGCTCCGTCTTGCCGAGGTTCAGCTTGAGGTGGTGATCCGTCATCCACACTGATATGTCTGCCAGACATGCAGAGATGCGATTCGCCACCTGGTCATCAGAAGGGGAAAGGAGAAGATTAATTGTGTGTCGTCTGCATAGCAATGAAAGGAGAGACCATGTGAGGTTATGACAGAGCCAAGTGACTTGGTGTATAGCGAGAATAGGAGAGGGCCTAGAACAGAGCCCTGGGGGACACCAGTGGTGAGAGCGCGTGGTGAGGAGACAGATTCTCGCCACGCCACCTGGTAGGAGCGACCTGTCAGGTAGGACGCAATCCAAGCGTGGGCCGCGCGGAGATGCCCAACTCGGAGAGGGTGGAGTGGAGGATCTGATGGTTCACAGTATCGAAGGCAGCCGATAGGTCTAGAAGGATGAGAGCAGAGGAGAGAGTTAGCTTTAGCAGTGCGGAGCGCCTCCGTGATACAGAGAAGAGCAGTCTCAGTTGAATGACTAGTCTTGAAACCTGACTGATTTGGATCAAGAAGGTCATTCTGAGAGAGATAGCGGGAGAGCTGGCCAAGGACGGCACGTTCAAGAGTTTTGGAGAGAAAAGAAAGAAGGGATACTGGTCTGTAGTTGTTGACATCGGAGGGATCGAGTGTAGGTTTTTTTCAGAAGGGGTGCAACTCTCGCTCTCTTGAAGACGGAAGGGACGTAGCCAGCGGTCAGGGATGAGTTGATGAGCGAGGTGAGGTAAGGGAGAAGGTCTCCGGAGGTATCTATACAGTATGATGGAGGGGATATGGAGGTATCTATACAGTATGATGGAGGTATCTATACAGTATGATGGAGGGGATATGGAGGTATCTATACAGTATGATGGAGGTATCTATACAGTATGATGGAGGTATCTATACAGTATGATGGAGGTGATATGGAGGTATCTATACAGTATAATGGAGGTATCTATACAGCATTATGGAGGTATCTATACAGTATGATGGAGGTGATATGGAGGTATCTATACAGTATGATGGAGGTGTCTATACAGTATGATGGAGGGGATATGGAGGTATCTATGCAGTATGATGGAGGTATCTATACAGTATGATGGAGGTGATATGGAGGTATCTATACAGTATAATGGAGGTATCTATACAGCATTATGGAGGTATCTATACAGTATGATGGAGGTGATATGGAGGTATCTATACAGTATGATGGAGGTGTCTATACAGTATGATGGAGGGGATATGGAGGTATCTATGCAGTATGATGGAGGCATCTATACAGTATGATGGAGGTATCTATACAGTATGATGGAGGTATCTATACAGTATGATGGAGGTATATATACAGCATGATGGAGGTATCTGTACAGTATGATGGAGGGGATATGGAGGTATCTATACAGTATGATGGAGGTATCTATACAGTATGATGGAGGTGATATGGAGGTATCTATACAGTATGATGGAGGTATCTATACAGTATGATGGAGGTGATATGGAGGTATCTATACAGTATGATGGAGGTATCTATGCAGTATGATGGAGGTGATATGG
The DNA here is from genome assembly GCF_036934945.1 of Oncorhynchus masou masou. Classification (NCBI taxonomy): domain Eukaryota; kingdom Metazoa; phylum Chordata; class Actinopteri; order Salmoniformes; family Salmonidae; genus Oncorhynchus; species Oncorhynchus masou. The sequence continues at coordinate 276,858 of NW_027010822.1, read as the reverse complement.
AGGTATCTATACAGTATGATGGAGGTGATATGGAGGTATCTATACAGTATGATGGAGGTATCTATACAGTATGATGGAGGTGATATGGAGGTATCTATACAGTATGATGGAGGTGATATGGAGGTATCTATGCAGTATGATGGAGGTATCTATACAGTATGATGGAGGTGATATGGAGGTATCTATGCAGTATGATGGAGGTATCTATACAGTATGATGGAGGTGATATGGAGGTATCTATACAGTATGATGGAGGTGATATGGAGGTATCTATACAGTATGATGGAGGTGATATGGAGGTATCTATACAGTATGATGGAGGTATATATACAGTATGATGGAGGTGTCTATACAGTATGATGGAGGGGATATGGAGGTATCTATACAGTATGATGGAGGTATCTATACAGTATAATGGAGGTATATATACAGTATGATGGAGGTATATATACAGTATGATGGAGGTGTCTATACAGTATGATGGAGGTGATATGGAGGTATCTATACAGTATGATGGAGGTATCTATACAGTATGATGGAGGTGATATGGAGGTATCTATACAGTATAATGGAGGTATATATACAGTATGATGGAGGTATATATACAGTATGATGGAGGTGTCTATACAGTATGATGGAGGTGATATGGAGGTATCTATACAGTATGATGGAGGTATATATACAGTATGATGGAGGTGTCTATACAGTATGATGGAGGGGATATGGAGGTATATATACAGTATGATGGAGGTATATTTACAGTATGATGGAGGTATCTATACAGTATGATGGAGGTGATATGGAGGTATCTATACAGTATGATGGAGGTATATATACAGTATGATGGAGGTATCTATACAGTATGATGGTACTTTAGACCAGAGTCATATTCCCTATATTTTATATTTATTTTACTAGGCAAGTCAGTTAAGAACAAATTCTTATTTTCAATGACGGCCTAGGAACAGTGGGTTAACTGCCTGTTCAGGGGCAGAACGACAGATTTGTACCTTGTCAGCTCGGGGATTCGAACTTGCAACCTTTCGGTTACTAGTCCGACGCTCCAACTACTAGGCTACCCTGCCGACTATATAGTCCACTACTATAGACCACTATAGAACTGACTTGCCTCATGACTTCCTGTCAGTTTTCCTATAGTGTTGACGCCGTGTAGATATCTGTGGGACCCCGTCTGTTCCTTCCTGTAGGAAATGTACGCGATTTAACATGACTGATGGAAGCCTGTTTTACATGCCAACATTAGGACTTGAGAAACACAATATTGTACTACATGACAAGATGATAGGAAATGATATTCAAAATGGCTGAAATTCCCCTCTCTGTATACAGTTGGAGTTGCCCTACACTTTAAACCTTGAACCTCTGTCACCTGTTATCGCTAGCTACCCCTTGTAGAGTGCCGTTGTCATGGCAACTTGATGTCTGTTATATAAAAACAGCTTTTCCACAGGTAGAGAACATCGGTGGGTGTCCCGGCTCCTCGTTGACTAGGGGACTGGTCACGAGGCGTGATAATGACCATAGGAGTTGGCAACTCTTCACAACCTGTTTTGGGACCTGGCTAGGAAACTGGTACCGCTGGGGCACTGAGGACTGGCAACCGCACTAAGCCCGTACAGCTGGTCCACCTGCACCATGCCTCTCTACTTCCTGACTGGGTCAGGAGCAGATAGATGGTATATCTGGTATCACCTGACTGGGTCAACAGTAGATAGCTGGTATATTATCACCTAACTGGGTCAACAGTAGATAGATGGTATAGCTGGTATATTATCACCTGACTGGGTCAACAGTAGATAGATGGTATATTATCACCTGACTGGGTCAACAGTAGATAGATGGTATATTATCACCTGACTGGGTCAACAGTAGATAGATGGTATAGCTGGTATCACCTAACTGGGTCAACAGTAGATAGATGGTATATTATCACCTGACTGGGTCAACAGTAGATAGATGGTATATTATCACCTAACTGGGTCAACAGTAGATAGATGGTATAGCTGGTATCACCTGACTGGGTCAACAGTAGATAGATGGTATATTATCACCTGACTGGGTCAACAGTAGATAGATGGTATAGCTGGTATCACCTGACTGGGTCAACAGTAGATAGATGGTATATTATCACCTGACTGGGTCAACAGTAGATAGATGGTATATTATCACCTAACTGGGTCAACAGTAGATAGATGGTATAGCTGGTATCACCTGACTGGGTCAACAGTAGATAGATGGTATATTATCACCTGACTGGGTCAACAGTAGATAGATGGTATAGCTGGTATCACCTGACTGGGTCAACAGTAGATAGCTGGTATATTATCACCTAACTGGGTCAACAGTAGATATATGGTATATTATCACCTAACTGGGTCAACAGTAGATAGATGGTATATCTGGTATCACCTGACTGGGTCAACAGTAGATAGATGGTATATTATCACCTACAGTAGATAGATGGTATAGCTGGTATACTATCACCTAACTGGGTCAACAGTAGATAGATGGTATATTATCACCTGACTGGGTCAACAGTAGATAGATGGTATATTATCACCTACAGTAGATAGATGGTATAGCTGGTATATTATCACCTAACTGGGTCAACAGTAGATAGATGGTATATTATCACCTGACTGGGTCAACAGTAGATAGATGGTATATTATCACCTGACTGGGTCAACAGTAGATAGATGGTATATTATCACCTGACTGGGTCAACAGTAGATAGATGGTATATTATCACCTAACTGGGTCAACAGTAGATAGATGGTATAGCTGGTATCACCTGACTGGGTCAACAGTAGATAGATGGTATAGCTGTTATATTATCACCTAACTGGGTCAACAGTAGATAGATGGTATAGCTGTTATATTATCACCTGACTGGGTCAACAGTCGATAGATGGTATAGCTGGTATATTATCACCTGACTGGGTCAACAGTCGATAGATGGTATATTATCACCTGACTGGGTCAACAGTCGATAGATGGTATATTATCACCTGACTGGGTCAACAGTCGATAGATGGTATATCTGGTATCACCTGACTGGGTCAACAGTAGATAGATGGTATAGCTGGTATATTATCACCTGACTGGGTCAACAGTAGATAGCTGGTATATTATCACCTGACTGGGTCAACAGTAGATAGATGGTATAGCTGGTATCACCTGACTGGGTCAACAGTAGATAGATGGTATAGCTGGTATATTATCACCTGACTGGGTCAACAGTAGATAGCTGGTATATTATCACCTGACTGGGTCAACAGTAGATAGATGGTATAGCTGGTATATTATCACCTGACTGGGTCAACAGTAGATAGATGGTATAGCTGGTATCACCTGACTGGGTCAACAGTAGATAGATGGTATAGCTGGTATCACCTAACTGGGTCAACAGTAGATAGATGGTATATTATCACCTGACTGGGTCAACAGTAGATAGATGGTATATTATCACCTAACTGGGTCAACAGTAGATAGATGGTATATTATCACCTGACTGGGTCAACAGTAGATAGATGGTATATTATCACCTAACTGGGTCAACAGTAGATAGATGGTATATTATCACCTGACAGGGTCAACAGTAGATACATGGTATATTATCACCTAACTGGGTCAACAGTAGATAGATGGTATAGCTGGTATATTATCACCTAACTGGGTCAACAGTAGATAGATGGTATAGCTGGTATCACCTAACTGGGTCAACAGTAGATAGATGGTATATTATCACCTGACTGGGTCAACAGTAGATAGATGGTATAGCTGGTATCACCTGACTGGGTCAACAGTAGATAGATGGTATATTATCACCTGACTGGGTCAACAGTAGATAGATGGTATATCTGGTATCACCTAACTGGGTCAACAGTAGATAGATGGTATAGCTGGTATATTATCACCTGACTGGGTCAACAGTAGATAGATGGTATATCTGGTATATTATCACCTGACTGGGTCAACAGTAGATAGATGGTATATCTGGTATCACCTAACTGGGTCAACAGTAGATAGATGGTATAGCTGGTATCACCTAACTGGGTCAACAGTAGATAGATGGTATAGCTGGTATCACCTGACTGGGTCAACAGTAGATAGATGGTATATTATCACCTAACTGGGTCAACAGTAGATAGATGGTATAGCTGGTATCACCTGACTTGGTCAACAGTAGATAGATGGTATAGCTGGTATATTATCACCTGACTGGGTCAACAGTAGATAGATGGTATAGCTGGTATCACCTAACTGGGTCAACAGTAGATAGATGGTATAGCTGGTATATTATCACCTGACTGGGTCAACAGTAGATAGCTGGTATATTATCACCTAACTGGGTCAACAGTAGATAGATGGTATAGCTGGTATCACCTAACTGGGTCAACAGTAGATAGATGGTATAGCTGGTATATTATCACCTGACTGGGTCAACAGTAGATAGCTGGTATATTATCACCTAACTGGGTCAACAGTAGATAGATGGTATAGCTGGTATATTATCACCTGACTGGGTCAACAGTAGATAGATGGTATATTATCACCTGACTGGGTCAACAGTAGATAGATGGTATATTATCACCTGACTGGGTCAACAGTAGATAGCTGGTATATTATCACCTGACTGGGTCAACAGTAGATAGATGGTATATTATCACCTGACTGGGTCAACAGTAGATAGATGGTATAGCTGGTATCACCTGACTGGGTCAACAGTAGATAGATGGTATAGCTGGTATCACCTGACTGGGTCAACAGTAGATAGATGGTATAGCTGGTATCACCTGACTGGGTCAACAGTAGATAGATGGTATATTATCACCTGACTGGGTCAACAGTAGATAGATGGTATATTATCACCTAACTGGGTCAACAGTAGATAGATGGTATAGCTGGTATATTATCACCTGACTGGGTCAACAGTAGATAGATGGTATAGCTGGTATCACCTGACTGGGTCAACAGTAGATAGATGGTATATTATCACCTAACTGGGTCAACAGTAGATAGATGGTATAGCTGGTATATTATCACCTAACTGGGTCAACAGTAGATAGATGGTATAGCTGGTATCACCTGACTGGGTCAACAGTAGATAGATGGTATATTATCACCTGACTGGGTCAACAGTAGATAGATGGTATAGCTGGTATCACCTAACTGGGTCAACAGTAGATAGATGGTATATTATCACCTGACTGGGTCAACAGTAGATAGATGGTATTGCTGTTATATTATCACCTGACTGGGTCAACAGTAGATAGATGGTATAGCTGGTGCCTGCTGCCTGGTGCCTGCTGCCTGGTAGAGAGAGGGGTTTAATGCTTCACAGTTGGGGTAATCTCTTTTACCTCTGATGCAATTCAAATCCCCAAATTCTGTTTTAAAACAGGGGAGGAGGGGAGGGTTGAGAATACACAGTCAGAGCCATATAGATACATGTTCTATTTAATGCTGTGGTGGGAAGTGTACCTAGGATAAGATACATGTTCTATTTAATGCTGTGGTGGGAAGTGTAGCTGGGATAAGATAAATGTGAGAGTATTGGGGAGTAATGTGGGGGCTGTAGTACAGTGAGAGCATTGGGAAGTAATGTGGGGGCTGTAGTACAGTGAGAGCTGAGGGGGCTGTAGTACAGTGAGAGCAGAGGAGGCTGTAGTACGGTGAGAGCTTTGGGGAGTAATGTGGGGGCTGTAGTACAGTGAGAGCATTGGGAAGTAATGTGGGGGCTGTAGTACAGTGAGAGCATTTGGGAGTAATGTTGGGGCTGTAGTACAGTGAGAGTATTTGGGAGTAATGTGGGGGCTGTAGTACAGTGAGAGCATTTGGGAGTAATGTTGGGGCTGTAGTACAGTGAGAGCATTGGGGAGTAATGTTGGGGCTGTAGTACAGTGAGAGCATTGGGAAGTAATGTGGGGGCTGTAGGACGGTGAGAGCTGATGGGGCTGTAGTACGGTGAGAGCTGAGGGGGCTGTAGTATGGTGAGAGTATTTTGGAGTAATGTAGGGGCTGTAGTACAGTGAGAGCTGAGGGGGCTGTAGTACAGTGAGAGCTGAGGGGGCTGTAGTACGGTGAGAGCTGAGGGGGCTGTAGTATGGTGAGAGTATTTTGGAGTAATGTAGGGGCTGTAGTACGGTGAGAGTATTGGGGAGTAATGTAGGGGCTGTAGTACGGTGAGAGCATTTCGGAGTAATAATTAACTAAAAAACAGAGCAATCTAGAATGCTATTTTGCTCTAAACAGAGAGTACACAGTGGCAGAATACCTGACCACTGTGACTAACCCAAACTTAAGGAAAGCTTTGACTATGTACAGACTCAGTGAGCATAGCCTTGCTATTGAGAAAGGCCGCCGTAGGCAGACATGGCTCTCAAGAGAAGACAGGCTATGTTCTCACTGCCCACAAAATGAGGTGGAAACTGAGCTGCAGTTCCTAACCTCCTGCCCAATGTATGACCATATTAGAGACACATATTTCCCTCAGATTACACAGATCTACAAAGAATTAGAAAACAAATCCAATTTTGATAAACTCCCATATCTACTGGGTGAAATTCCACAGTGTGACAAAGCAGCAGCAAGATTTATGACCTGTTGCCGCGAGAAAAGGGCAAACAGTGAAGAACAAACACCATTGTAAATACAATCCTTATTTATGTTTATTTATTTTTTCTTTTGTACTTTAACAATTTGTACATCATTACAACACTGTATATAGACATAATATGACATTTGTAATGTCTTTATTCTTTTGGAACTTCTGTGAGTGTAATGTTCACTGTTCATTTTTATTGTTTATTTCACTTTTGTATATTATCTACTCCACTTGCTTTGGCAATGTTAACATATGTTTCCCATGCCAATAAATCCCCTTGAAATGAAGAGAGAGAAAGAGAGAGAGAAAGAGAGAGAGAGAGAGAGAGAGAGAGAGAGAGAGAGAGAGAGAGAGAGAGAGAGAGAGAGAGAGAGAGAGAGAGAGAGAGAGAGAGAGAGAGAGAGAGAGAGAGAGAGAGAGAGAGAGAGAGAGAGAGAGAGTTGAGACTTGTCAAGATGGAGCAAGGAACCATGGGTAGTGTCACTGTTCCTCTGTGATATACATTCAACAAGCATCAACACACACACACACGCATGCAGCCGCCTCATGAAAATATCAACAATCAATAATAATAAAATATTTATTCATCAACAATAGATCACAAATTAAAGAGGAAATAATGGCAACAATCATATGAACTTAAAAATCATAAGAAAAGCATCTTATCTCCAGTCAGAATCAATGATCCAAACCTGTTGATACCCTCCCTTATCAAAATAACTTGTTTCTCCTAACTAGCCTAGCGGCTGTTGTGATGGAGAGTTTGGCAGGGTTACACTGAGAGACACATATAGACCCTTGTGGTCAGCCTGCTGTGCAGTTAGCTGGTAATGAGCTCTGACCTGGCTAGCTAGCCTGTTCCAGCCCTCTGAGGCTCAATGCTGGGGAGGGAGATGGGTGTGAGATGGCTCAATGCTGGGGAGGGAGATGGGTGTGAGATGGCTCAATGCTGGGGAGGGAGATGGGGTCAGTGGGATAGCTCAGTGTTGGAGGGAGATAGGGTCAGTGGGATAGCTCAGTGTTGGGGATAGAGATAGGGCCAGTGGGATAGCTCAATGCTGGGAGGGAGATGGGGTCAGTAGGTGTGGGATGGCGTGAAGAGACTCAGCACAGTGAAGTGAATATTTGTGTTTCCACTATGTTATGATCCCGACCCGTTCTTTCTCGTTCTCGCCATTTGTGACCTGCAATGCCCCTACTGCCCCTACTGCCCCATATGGCCCCATACTGCCCCCTACTGCCCCATACTGCCCATACTGCCCATACTGCCCATACTCATCATACTGCCCCATACTGCCCCATACTGTCCATACTGCCCCATACTGCCCCCTACTGCCCCATACTGTCCATACTGCACCAAACTGCCCCATACTGCCCCTACTGCCCTATACTGCCCATACTGCCCCATACTGCCCCTACTGCCCCATACTCCCCCTACTGCCCCATACTGCCCATACTGCCCATAATGCCCCATACTCCCCCTACTGCCCCATACTGCCATTAATGCCCCATACTGCCCATAATGCCCCATACTCCCCCTACTGCCCCATACTGCCCCTACTGCCCCATATTGCCCATACTGCCCCTACTGCCCCATACTGCCCCTACTGCCCCATACTCCCCCTACTGCCCCATACTGCCCCATACTGCCCCTACTGCCCCATACTGCCCCTACTGCCCATACTGCCCCAAACTGCCCCTACTGCCCCTACTGCCCATACTGCCCCAGTTGATGGTGAGATCTATACCAGTACATCTGACTGGGTGGTGATATCTGTAACCAGTATATCTGACTGGGTGGTGATATCTATACCAGTACATCTGACTGGGTGGTGATATCTATACCATCTGACTGGGTGGTGATATCTATACCAGTACATCTGACTGGGTGGTGATATCTATACCATCTGACTGGGTGGTGATATCTGTAACCAGTACATCTGACTGGGTGGTGATATCTATACCAACTGACTGGGTGGTGATATCTATACCATCTGACTGGGTTGATGGTGATATCTATACCAGTACATCTGACTGGGTGGTGATATCTATACCAGTACATCTGACTGGGTGGTGATATCTATACCAGTACATCTGACTGGGTGGTGATATCTATACCATCTGACTGGGTGGTGATATCTATACCATCTGACTGGGTTGATGGTGATATCTATACCAGTACATCTGACTGGGTGGTGATATCTATACCAGTACATCTGACTGGGTGGTGATATCTACACCAGTACATCTGACTGGGTGGTGATATCTATACCATCTGGCTGGGTTGATGGTGATATCTACACCAGTACATCTGACTGGGTGGTGATATCTACACCAGTACATCTGACTGGGTGGTGATATCTATACCAGTACATCTGACTGCGTTGTTGTGATGTGATCCCTACACTATATTATATGTTGTACTGCAGTCCAGGTCAGACAGTAGGGTTATCCCAATGGTGCATGGAACAGGGCATTACAGGTTGTTTTAACTGGGCCTGACACGGGGTGACGTAATTAACACGGGATGACGTAGTAACCATAGTTACACGGGGTGACACGGGGTGACGTAGTTAACACGGGATGATGTAGTAACCATAGTTACACGGGGTGACACGGGGTGACGTAGTTAACACTGGTTGACGTAGTAACCATAGTTACACGGGGTGACACGGGGTGATGTAGTTAACACTGGTAGACGTAGTAACCATAGTTACACGGGATGACACGGGGTGACGTAGTTAACACTGGTTGGCGTAGTAACCATAGTTACACGGGGTGACACGGGGTGACGTAGTTAACACGGGATGACGTAGTAACCATAGTTACACAGGGTGACACGGGGTGACGTAGTTAACACGGGATGACGTAGTGACCATAGTTACACGGGGTGACACGGGGTGACGTAGTTAATACTGGTTGACGTAGTAACCATAGTTACACAGGGTGACACGGGGTGACGTAGTTAACACTGGTTGACGTAGTAACCATAGTTACACGGGGTGACACGGGGTGACGTAGTTAACACGGGATGACGTAGTGACCATAGTTACACGGGGTGACGTAGTAACCATAGTTACATGGGGTGACAATGGGTGACGTAGTTAACACGGGGTGACGTAGTAACCATAGTTACACGGGGTGACACTGGGTGACGTAGTAACCATGGTTACACTGGTTGACACAGGGTGACGTAGTAACCATGGTTACATGGGGTGACACTGGGTGACTTAGTTAACATAGTTAACATAGAAACATGGTCTGAAAACCGGTCATTCAAGCTCGCGTACCAAACCATTTTGCCATGGGGAAAAAAAATGAAAATCAGTGTTTCTTATTGGACAACTCAAGGTTGTCACCTCCCTGTTTTCTTCACTTGGAACACGACCCAGAGGTTACAGCTGCTGTTGAAAACTAAACGTGACGCGGACACTGAGGTAGATGCCTTCAATCAATTAACAGTGATCAATTAACAGTGATCAATTAACAGTGATACAGCATTCTGATCAAAAACAATCAATCAATAATTGAAATGATTAAAAAATAAACATATGAACATTCGTCAAAACACCTGCAGCAGATTCATACTGATGACGTCATATCCCTGCGCCGGAAAATAGGGGTTTAATGTCGTGTTCACTTGCTAGTCGGAAACTAGGAAATTCAGACTTTCCAACTGGTTGAACGCGGCACGTGTTTAATAACCACAACCGGTCAGCAGGTCGGGAAGTTCCGATGAGCACGTGAACATGGAACATGATTGTTTTGAAAGGAAGCCATTTTGTTTTAGTCACCCTCTACCTGCCTGAAAGGTTCTCATCAAAGCAAAACATTTTTCAACATAAAAAAATGTAAAAAAAACACAATTGAATGTTATAAATCTATTAAATAAAATCTCCAGTTTTAAACCAATCCCGTTTCATATAAAACATATATTTATATCATACCTTAAAAAAATAGAGATTTAACAATGCAATAACTCCACGAGTCAACGGAGCTGAGAAGAACAGATAGGTATTTTTAGAACAGTTTGTTGACACAGAATTAAAACTATGGTCTGTCTTCATTTCTGGTTTACAAGCTGTACATGTTTTCAAGAATATGTTTCAGTATTGAACATGATATGATTCGATGTTTACATACAGAACCTCGTCTTATTGATGTCATATCTATACATTACATTATTTAATGTTTACATACAGAACCTCGTCTTATTGATGTCATATCTATACATTACATTATTTAATGTTTACATACAGAACCTCGTCTTATTGATGTCATATCTATACAGAACATTATTCAATGTTTACATACAGAACCTCGTCTTATTGATGTCATATCTATACAGAACATTATTCAATGTTTACATACAGAACCTCGTCTTATTGATGTCATATCTATACAGAACATTATTCAATGTTTACATACAGAACCTCGTCTTATTGATGTCATATCTATACAGAACATTATTCAATGTTTACATACAGAACCTCGTCTTATTGATGTCATATCTATACATGACATTATTTAATGTTTACATACAGAACCTCGTCTTATTGATGTCATATCTATACATGACATTATTTAATGTTTACATACAGAACCTCGTCTTATTGATGTCATATCTATACATTACATTATTTAATGTTTACATACAGAAGCTCGTCTTATTGATGTCATATCTATACATTACATTATTCAATGTCTACATACATCGTATGTCGTCATTATCTGTCATACATTTTTCCATACACCTGTTTCTCAGCCTTAGAAGGAGTGTGTTGTCCCGGGGTCATGTTGAATACATTGAACAAAGGCCACCACGATCAGTGGGTTTACAAATGTCATTAGTCATGTGTTGTGGAAGGTGATTCAAGTAACGTCTTCTGTACCTCTGTCTGTTTGTCTCCTCTCCTCTCTGCAGGTCATCAGATCAGTGCTGCTGTCTCCTGTCCATACCAGACAGATTGATGTCCACCTGGTTTAAATCTCTGTCTGTTTGTCTCCTCTCCTCTCTGCAGGTCATCAGAGCAGTGCTGCTGTCTCCTGTCCATACCAGACAGATTGATGTCCACCTGGTTTAAATCTCTGTCTGTTTGTCTCCTCTCCTCTCTGCAGGTCATCAGAGCAGTGAGGCTGTCTCCTGTCCATACCAGACAGATTGTTGTCCACCTGGTTTAAATCTCTGTCAGTAATGTTGTCCACACAGTTAAATCTGTGTCAGACACAATGTCCATGTGGTGTATGCTATATCCTGTCAGTGATGTTGTCCAAGTGTATTCAATATCCTGTCAGTGATGTTGTCCAGGTGTATTCTATATCCTGTCAGTGATGTTGTCCAGGTGTATTCTATATCCTGTCAGTGATGTTGTCCAGGTGTATTCTATATCCTGTCAGTGATGTTGTCCAGGTGTATTTTATATCCTGTCAGTGATGTTGTCCAGGTGTATTCTATATCCTGTCAGTGATGTTGTCCAGGTGTATTCTATATCCTGTCAGTGATGTTGTCCAGGTGTATTCTATATCCTGTCAGTGATGTTGTCCAGGTGTATTCTATATCCTGTCAGTGATGTTGTCCAGGTGTATTCTATATCTTGTCAGTGATGTTGTCCAGGTGTATTCTATATCCTGTCAGTGATGTTGTCCAGGTGTATTCTATATCCTGTCAGGTGATGTTGTCCAGGTGTATTCTATATCCTGTCAGCGATGTTGTCCAGGTGTATTCTATATCCTGTCAGTGATGTTGTCCAGGTGTATTCTATATCCTGTCAGTGATGTTGTCCAGGTGTATTCTATATCTTGTCAGTGATGTTGTCCAGGTGTATTCTATATCCTGTCAGGTGATGTTGTCCAGGTGTATTCTATATCCTGTCAGGTGATGTTGTCCAGGTGTATTCTATATCCTGTCAGTGATGTTGTCCATGTGGTGTATTCTATATCCTGTCAGTGATGTTGTCCAGGTGTATTCTATATCCTGTCAGTGATGTTGTCCAGGTGTATTCTATATCCTGTCAGTGATGTTGTCCAGGTGTATTCTATATCCTGTCAGTGATGTTGTCCAGGTGTATTCTATATCCTGTCAGTGATGTTGTCCAGGTCTATTCTATATCCTGTCAGTGATGTTGTCCAGGTGTATTCTATACTCTGTCAGTGATGTTGTCCAGGTGTATTCTATATCCTGTCAGTGATGTTGTCCAGATGTATTCTATATCCTGTCAGTGATGTTGTCCAGGTGTATTCTATATCCTGTCAGTGATGTTGTCCAGGTGTATTCTATATCCTGTCAGGTGATGTTGTCCAGGTGTATTCTATATCCTGTCAGTGATGTTGTCCAGGTGTATTCTATATCCTGTCAGTGATGTTGTCCATGTGGTGTATTCTATATCCTGTCAGTGATGTTGTCCATGTGGTGTATTCTATATCCTGTCAGTGATGTTGTCCAGGTGTATTCTATATCCTGTCAGTGATGTTGTCCATGTGGTGTTTTCTATATCCTGTCAGTGATGTTGTCCATGTGGTGTATTCTATATCCTGTCAGTGATGTTGTCCAGGTGTATTCTATATCCTGTCAGTGATGTTGTCCAGGTGTATTCTATATTCTGTCAGTGATGTTGTCCAGATGTATTCTATATCCTGTCAGTGATGTTGTCCAGGTGTATTCTATATCCTGTCAGTGATGTTGTCCAGGTGTATTCTATATCCTGTCAGTGATGTTGTCCAGGTCTATTCTATATCCTGTCAGTGATGTTGTCCAGGTGTATTCTATATCCTGTCAGTGATGTTGTCCAGGTGTATTCTATATCCTGTCAGTGATGTTGTCCAGGTGTATTCTATATCCTGTCAGTGATGTTGTCCAGGTGTATTCTATATGCTGTCAGTGATGTTGTCCAGGTGTATTCTATATCCTGTCAGTGATGTTGTCCAGGTGTATTCTATATCCTGTCAGTGATGTTGTCCAGGTGTATTCTATATCCTGTCAGGTGATGTTGTCCAGGTGTATTCTATATCCTGTCAGTGATGTTGTCCAGGTGTATTCTATATCCTGTCAGTGATGTTGTCCAGGTGTATTCTATATCCTGTCAGTGATGTTGTCCAGGTGTATTCTATATCCTGTCAGTGATGTTGTCCAGGTGTATTCTATATCCTGTCAGGTGATGTTGTCCAGGTGTATTCTATATCCTGTCAGGTGATGTTGTCCAGGTGTATTCTATATCCTGTCAGGTGATGTTGTCCAGGTGTATTCTATATCCTGTCAGGTGATGTTGTCCAGGTGTATTCTATATCCTGTCAGGTGATGTTGTCCAGGTGTATTCTATATCCTGTCAGTGATGTTGTCCAGGTGTATTCTATATCCTGTCAGGTGATGTTGTCCCTAATGGAAAGGCATGTCAGAGACCTGTCCTCCAGTGAGTCAGGTTTCCTCATCTTATCCATTGTGTATTTCATCCGTTCCTCGTCTCAGAGGTAAAAGACAGCGATGGTGTTTTTCTCCCGTGGCTTGTTGAGGAGGTCTCCCGTGGCTTGTTGAGGAGGTCTCCTGTGGCTTGTTGAGGAGGTCTCCCGTGGCTTGTTGAGGAGGTCTCCCGTGGCTTGTTGAGGAGGTCTCCCGTGGCTTGTTGAGGAGGTCTCCCGTGGCTTGTTGAGGAGGTCTCCCGTGGCTTGTTGAGGAGGTCTCCCGTGGCTTGTTGAGGAGGTCTCCCGTGGCTTGTTGAGAAGGTCTCCCGTGGCTTGTTGAGGAGGTCTCCAGGGGTCGTGGGATGGGAAACCGCGGGGTGTTGTAGGAAGTGGCATACAGCAGAGGACCGCTCATCTTCCACCAACCTGAAAAACAGAAGAAAACAACATTCTAGTTCCAGTAGACAGTGAGGTCCCGTTTGTGTTTTTCACCGAGATGCCTCAGTACCTTTTCAATCCCAATCCAGCCGCTAGTTTATAAACAACACGTGGTTTCTCTTCAGGCTAATTATTAGACTTGGAATAGGAAACACAAAGTTACAGAACGTGCGGGTGCCGCTGTATGGCTCTGAATAATCATATTGGATGGCAACAGGAACAGGAAATGCACCACAGGGAAGAAGCACAGATTCTGTTAAGACCATACTGTGGTGACACAGGGGACATAACCTCTGCTGAGCTCTGAGCTAAACTCACTGTCAGGATGAGGAACTGACACTAGAAGCTTTCGACATCACTACGCTGTAACACCATTCACCAAAGACCAAACCAGCCTGACATTGTGTAGAAGGGTCCTGACGGTGTAGAAGGGTTCTGACATAGTGTAGAAGGGTTCTGACAGTGTAGAAGGGTTCTGACAGTGTATATGGGTTCTGACAGTGTATATGGGTTCTGACAGTGTAGAAGGGGTCTGACAGTGTAGAAGGGTTCTGACAGTGTAGAAGGGGTCTGACAGTGTAGAAGGGTTCTGACAGTGTAGAAGGGTTCTGACAGTGTAGAAGGGTTCTGACAGTGTAGAAGGGTTCTGACATAGTGTAGAAGGGTTCTGACAGTGTAGAAGGGTTCTGACAGTGTATATGGGTTCTGACAGTGTAGAAGGGTTCTGACAGTGTAGAAGGGTTCTGACAGTGTAGAAGGGTTCTGACAGTGTAGAAGGGTTCTGACAGTGTATATGGGTTCTGACAGTGTAGAAGGGTTCTGACATAGTGTAGAAGGGTCCTGACAGTGTAGAAGGGTTCTGACATAGTGTAGAAGGGTTCTGACAGTGTAGAAGGGTTCTGACAGTGTATATGGGTTCTGACAGTGTATATGGGTTCTGACATAGTGTAGAAGGGTTCTGACATAGTGTAGAAGGGTTCTGACAGTGTAGAAGGGTTCTGACAGTGTAGAAGGGTTCTGACAGTGTAGAAGGGTTCTGACATAGTGTAGAAGGGTTCTGACAGTGTAGAAGGGTCCTGACATAGTGTAGAAGGGTTCTAACAGTGTATATGGGTTCTGACATAGTGTAGAAGGGTTCTGACATAGTGTAGAAGGGTTCTGACATAGTGTAGAAGGGTTCTGACAGTGTAGAAGGGTCCTGACAGTGTAGAAGGGTTCTGACATAGTGTAGAAGGGTTCTGACAGT
The DNA here is from genome assembly GCF_036934945.1 of Oncorhynchus masou masou. Classification (NCBI taxonomy): domain Eukaryota; kingdom Metazoa; phylum Chordata; class Actinopteri; order Salmoniformes; family Salmonidae; genus Oncorhynchus; species Oncorhynchus masou. The sequence continues at coordinate 261,151 of NW_027010822.1, read as the reverse complement.
GTAGAAGGGTTCTGACAGTGTAGAAGGGTTCTGACAGTGTAGAAGGGTTCTGACATAGTGTAGAAGGGTTCTGACAGTGTAGAAGGGTTCTGACAGTGTAGAAGGGTTCTGACAGTGTATATGGGTTCTGACAGTGTAGAAGGGTTCTGACAGTGTAGAAGGGTTCTGACATAGTGTAGAAGGATTCTGACATAGTGTAGAAGGGTTCTGACAGTGTAGAAGGGTTCTGACAGTGTAGAAGGGTCCTGACAGTGTAGAAGGGTTCTGACAGTGTAGAAGGGTTCTAACAGTGTAGAAGGGTTCTGACAGTGTAGAAGGGTTCTGACAGTGTATATGGGTTCTGACAGTGTAGAAGGGTTCTGACATAGTGTAGAAGGGTTCTGACAGTGTAGAAGGGTTCTGACAGTGTAGAAGGGTTCTAACAGTGTAGAAGGGTTCTGACAGTGTAGAAGGGTTCTGACATAGTGTAGAAGGGTTCTGACAGTGTAGAAGGGTTCTGACAGTGTATATGGGTTCTGACAGTGTAGAAGGGTTCTGACAGTGTAGAAGGGTTCTGACAGTGTAGAAGGGTTCTGACAGTGTAGAAGGGTTCTGACAGTGTATATGGGTTCTGACAGTGTAGAAGGGTTCTGACATAGTGTAGAAGGGTCCTGACAGTGTAGAAGGGTTCTGACATAGTGTAGAAGGGTTCTGACAGTGTAGAAGGGTTCTGACAGTGTATATGGGTTCTGACAGTGTATATGGGTTCTGACATAGTGTAGAAGGGTTCTGACATAGTGTAGAAGGGTTCTGACAGTGTAGAAGGGTTCTGACAGTGTAGAAGGGTTCTGACAGTGTAGAAGGGTTCTGACATAGTGTAGAAGGGTTCTGACAGTGTAGAAGGGTCCTGACATAGTGTAGAAGGGTTCTAACAGTGTATATGGGTTCTGACATAGTGTAGAAGGGTTCTGACATAGTGTAGAAGGGTTCTGACATAGTGTAGAAGGGTTCTGACAGTGTAGAAGGGTCCTGACAGTGTAGAAGGGTTCTGACATAGTGTAGAAGGGTTCTGACAGTGTAGAAGGGTTCTGACAGTGTAGAAGGGTTCTGACAGTGTAGAAGGGTTCTGACATAGTGTAGAAGGGTTCTGACAGTGTAGAAGGGTTCTGACAGTGTAGAAGGGTTCTGACAGTGTATATGGGTTCTGACAGTGTAGAAGGGTTCTGACAGTGTAGAAGGGTTCTGACATAGTGTAGAAGGATTCTGACATAGTGTAGAAGGGTTCTGACAGTGTAGAAGGGTTCTGACAGTGTAGAAGGGTCCTGACAGTGTAGAAGGGTTCTGACAGTGTAGAAGGGTTCTAACAGTGTAGAAGGGTTCTGACAGTGTAGAAGGGTTCTGACAGTGTATATGGGTTCTGACAGTGTAGAAGGGTTCTGACATAGTGTAGAAGGGTTCTGACAGTGTAGAAGGGTTCTGACAGTGTAGAAGGGTTCTAACAGTGTAGAAGGGTTCTGACAGTGTAGAAGGGTTCTGACAGTGTATATGGGTTCTGACAGTGTAGAAGGGTCCTGACATAGTGTAGAAGGGTTCTGACATAGTGTAGAAGGGTTCTGACAGTGTAGAAGGGTTCTGACAGTGTATATGGGTTCTGACAGTGTAGAAGGGTTCTGACAGTGTAGAAGGGTTCTGACAGTGTAGAAGGGTTCTGACAGTGTAGAAGGGTTCTGACAGTGTATATGGGTTCTGACATAGTGTAGAAGGGTTCTGACAGTGTAGAAGGGTTCTGACAGTGTATATGGGTTCTGACAGTGTAGAAGGGTTCTGACAGTGTAGAAGGGTTCTGACAGTGTAGAAGGGTTCTGACAGTGTAGAAGGGTTCTGACAGTGTAGAAGGGTTCTGACAGTGTAGAAGGGTTCTGACATAGTGTAGAAGGGTTCTGACAGTGTAGAAGGGTTCTGACATAGTGTAGAAGGGTTCTGACATAGTGTAGAAGGATTCTAACAGTGTAGAAGGGTTCTGACAGTGTAGAAGGGTTCTGACAGTGTAGAAGGGTTCTGACATAGTGTAGAAGGGTTCTGACAGTGTAGAAGGGTTCTGACAGTGTATATGGGTTCTGACAATGTAGAAGGGTTCTGACAGTGTAGAAGGGTTCTGACAGTGTAGAAGGGTTCTGACAGTGTAGAAGGGTTCTGACAGTGTATATGGGTTCTGACAGTGTAGAAGGGTTCTGACAGTGTAGAAGGGTTCTGACATAGTGTAGAAGGGTTCTGACAGTGTAGAAGGGTTCTGACATAGTGTAGAAGGATTCTAACAGTGTAGAAGGGTTCTGACAGTGTAGAAGGGTTCTGACAGTGTAGAAGGGTTCTGACAGTGTAGAAGGGTTCTAACAGTGTAGAAGGGTTCTGACAGTGTAGAAGGGTTCTGACAGTGTAGAAGGGTCCTGACATAGTGTAGAAGGGTCCTGACATAGTGAAGAAGGGTTCTAACAGTGTAGAAGGGTTCTGACATAGTGTAGAAGGGTTCTGACAGTGTAGAAGGGTTCTGACAGTGTAGAAGGGTTCTGACAGTGTATATGGGTTCTGACAGTGAAGAACGGTTCTAACAGTGTAGAAGGGTTCTGACAGTGTAGAAGGGTTCTGACAGTGTAGAAGGGTTCTGACATAGTGTAGAAGGGTTCTAACAGTGTAGAAGGGTTCTGACATAGTGTAGAAGGGTTCTGACAGTGTATATGGGTTCTGACAGTGTAGAACAGTTCTAACAGTGTAGAAGGGTTCTGACAGTGTAGAAGGGTTCTGACAGTCTAGAAGGGTTCTAACAGTGTAGAAGGGTTCTGACATAGTGTAGAAGGGTTCTGACAGTGTAGAACGGTTCTAACAGTGTAGAAGGGTTCTGACAGTGTAGAAGGGTTCTGACAGTGTAGAAGGGTTCTGACAGTGTAGAAGGGTTCTGACAGTTTAGAAGGGTTCTGACATAGTGTAGAAGGGTTCTGACAGTGTATATGGGTTCTGACAGTGTAGAAGGGTTCTGACATAGTGTAGAAGGGTTCTAACAGTCTAGAAGGATTCTGACATAGTGTTGAAGGGTTCTAACAGTGTAGAAGGGTTCTGACAGTGTAGAAGTTTTCTGACAGTGTAGAAGGGTTCTGACAGTGTAGAAGGGTTCTGACATAGTGTAGAAGGATTCTAACAGTGTAGAAGGGTTCTGACAGTGTAGAAGGGTTCTGACAGTGTAGAAGGGTTCTGACAGTGTAGAAGGGTTCTGACAGTGTATATGGGTTCTGACAGTGTAGAAGGGTTCTGACAGTTTAGAAGGGTTCTGACAGTGTAGAAGGGTTCTGACAGTGTAGAAGGGTTCTGACAGTGTATATGGGTTCTGACAGTGTAGAAGGGTTCTGACAGTGTAGAAGGGTTCTGACATAGTGTAGAAGGGTTCTGACAGTGTAGAAGGGTTCTGACATAGTGTAGAAGGATTCTAACAGTGTAGAAGGGTTCTGACAGTGTAGAAGGGTTCTGACAGTGTAGAAGGGTTCTGACAGTGTAGAAGGGTTCTAACAGTGTAGAAGGATTCTAACAGTGTAGAAGGGTTCTGACAGTGTAGAAGGGTTCTGACATAGTGTAGAAGGGTTCTGACAGTGTAGAAGGGTTCTGACAGTGTATATGGGTTCTGACAGTGTAGAAGGGTTCTGACAGTGTAGAAGGGTTCTGACAGTGTAGAAGGGTTCTGACAGTGTAGAAGGGTTCTGACAGTGTATATGGGTTCTGACAGTGTAGAAGGGTTCTGACAGTGTAGAAGGGTTCTGACATAGTGTAGAAGGGTTCTGACAGTGTAGAAGGGTTCTGACATAGTGTAGAAGGATTCTAACAGTGTAGAAGGGTTCTGACAGTGTAGAAGGGTTCTGACAGTGTAGAAGGGTTCTGACAGTGTAGAAGTGTTCTAACAGTGTAGAAGGGTTCTGACAGTGTAGAAGGGTTCTGACAGTGTAGAAGGGTCCTGACATAGTGTAGAAGGGTCCTGACATAGTGAAGAAGGGTTCTAACAGTGTAGAAGGGTTCTGACATAGTGTAGAAGGGTTCTGACAGTGTAGAAGGGTTCTGACAGTGTAGAAGGGTTCTGACAGTGTATATGGGTTCTGACAGTGAAGAACGGTTCTAACAGTGTAGAAGGGTTCTGACAGTGTAGAAGGGTTCTGACAGTGTAGAAGGGTTCTGACATAGTGTAGAAGGGTTCTAACAGTGTAGAAGGGTTCTGACATAGTGTAGAAGGGTTCTGACAGTGTATATGGGTTCTGACAGTGTAGAACGGTTCTAACAGTGTAGAAGGGTTCTGACAGTGTAGAAGGGTTCTGACAGTCTAGAAGGGTTCTAACAGTGTAGAAGGGTTCTGACATAGTGTAGAAGGGTTCTGACAGTGTAGAACGGTTCTAACAGTGTAGAAGGGTTCTGACAGTGTAGAAGGGTTCTGACAGTGTAGAAGGGTTCTGACAGTGTAGAAGGGTTCTGACAGTGTAGAAGGGTTCTGACAGTTTAGAAGGGTTCTGACATAGTGTAGAAGGGTTCTGACAGTGTATATGGGTTCTGACAGTGTAGAAGGGTTCTGACATAGTGTAGAAGGGTTCTAACAGTCTAGAAGGATTCTGACATAGTGTTGAAGGGTTCTAACAGTGTAGAAGGGTTCTGACAGTGTAGAAGGTTTCTGACAGTGTAGAAGGGTTCTGACAGTGTAGAAGGGTTCTGACATAGTGTAGAAGGATTCTAACAGTGTAGAAGGGTTCTGACAGTGTAGAAGGGTTCTGACAGTGTAGAAGGGTTCTGACAGTGTAGAAGGGTTCTGACAGTGTATATGGGTTCTGACAGTGTAGAAGGGTTCTGACAGTGTAGAAGGGTTCTGACAGTGTAGAAGGGTTCTGACAGTGTAGAAGGGTTCTGACAGTGTATATGGGTTCTGACAGTGTAGAAGGGTTCTGACATAGTGTAGAAGGGTTCTGACAGTGTAGAAGGGTTCTGACATAGTGTAGAAGGATTCTAACAGTGTAGAAGGGTTCTGACAGTGTAGAAGGGTTCTGACAGTGTAGAAGGGTTCTGACAGTGTAGAAGGGTTCTAACAGTGTAGAAGGGTTCTGACAGTGTAGAAGGGTTCTGAAGTAGAAGGTCCTGACATAGTGTAGAAGGGTCCTGACATAGTGAAGAAGGGTTCTAACAGTGTAGAAGGGTTCTGACATAGTGTAGAAGGGTTCTGACATAGTGTAGAAGGATTCTGACATAGTGTAGAAGGGTTCTGACAGTGTAGAAGGGTTCTGACAGTGTGGAAGGGTTCTGACAGTGTAGAAGGGTTCTGACAGTGTAGAAGGGTTCTAACAGTGTAGAAGGGTTCTGACAGTGTAGAAGGGTTCTGACAGTGTAGAAGGGTTCTGACAGTGTAGAAGGGTTCTGACAGTGTAGAAGGGTTCTGACATAGTGTAGAAGGGTTCTGACAGTGTAGAAGGGTTCTGACAGTGTATATGGGTTCTGACAGTGTAGAAGGGTTCTGACAGTGTAGAAGGGTTCTGACAGTGTAGAAGGGTTCTGACAGTGTAGAAGGGTTCTGACAGTGTATATGGGTTCTGACAGTGTAGAAGGGTTCTGACAGTGTAGAAGGGTTCTGACATAGTGTAGAAGGGTTCTGACAGTGTAGAAGGGTTCTGACATAGTGTAGAAGGATTCTAACAGTGTAGAAGGGTTCTGACAGTGTAGAAGGGTTCTGACAGTGTAGAAGGGTTCTGACAGTGTAGAAGGGTTCTAACAGTGTAGAAGGGTTCTGACAGTGTAGAAGGGTTCTGACAGTGTAGAAGGGTCCTGACATAGTGTAGAAGGGTCCTGACATAGTGAAGAAGGGTTCTAACAGTGTAGAAGGGTTCTGACATAGTGTAGAAGGGTTCTGACAGTGTAGAAGGGTTCTGACAGTGTAGAAGGGTTCTGACAGTGTATATGGGTTCTGACAGTGAAGAACGGTTCTAACAGTGTAGAAGGGTTCTGACAGTGTAGAAGGGTTCTGACAGTGTAGAAGGGTTCTGACATAGTGTAGAAGGGTTCTAACAGTGTAGAAGGGTTCTGACATAGTGTAGAAGGGTTCTGACAGTGTATATGGGTTCTGACAGTGTAGAACGGTTCTAACAGTGTAGAAGGGTTCTGACAGTGTAGAAGGGTTCTAACAGTCTAGAAGGGTTCTAACAGTGTAGAAGGGTTCTGACATAGTGTAGAAGGGTTCTGACAGTGTAGAACGGTTCTAACAGTGTAGAAGGGTTCTGACAGTGTAGAAGGGTTCTGACAGTGTAGAAGGGTTCTGACAGTGTAGAAGGGTTCTGACATAGTGTAGAAGGGTTCTGACAGTGTATATGGGTTCTGACAGTGTAGAAGGGTTCTGACATAGTGTAGAAGGGTTCTAACAGTCTAGAAGGATTCTGACATAGTGTTGAAGGGTTCTAACAGTCTAGAAGGATTCTGACATAGTGTAGAAGGGTTCTGACAGTGTAGAAGGGTTCTGACAGTGTATATGGGTTCTGACAGTGTAGAAGGGTCCTGACAGTGTAGAAGGGTTCTGACAGTGTATATGGGTTCTGACAGTGTAGAAGGGTTCTGACAGTGTAGAAGGGTTCTAACAGTGTAGAAGGGTTCTGACAGTGTATATGGGTTCTGACAGTGTAGAAGGGTTCTGACAGTGTATATGTGTTCTGACAGTGTAGAAGGGTTCTGACAGTGTAGAAGGGTTCTGACAGTGTAGAAGGGTTCTGACATAGTGTAGAAGGGTTCTGACAGTGTATATGGGTTCTGACAGTGTAGAAGGGTTCTGACATAGTGTAGAAGGGTTCTAACAGTCTAGAAGGATTCTGACATAGTGTTGAAGGGTTCTAACAGTCTAGAAGGATTCTGACATAGTGTAGAAGGGTTCTGACAGTGTAGAAGGGTTCTGACAGTGTATATGGGTTCTGACAGTGTAGAAGGGTCCTGACAGTGTAGAAGGGTTCTGACAGTGTATATGGGTTCTGACAGTGTAGAAGGGTTCTGACAGTGTAGAAGGGTTCTAACAGTGTAGAAGGGTTCTGACAGTGTATATGGGTTCTGACAGTGTAGAAGGGTTCTGACAGTGTATATGGGTTCTGACAGTGTATATGGGTTCTGACAGTGTAGAAGGGTTCTGACAGTGCAGAAGGGTTTGTTTTCTAAGAGCCCTTTGTGTTATTGACTGAGCTTTGAGAGATTTAGCTGCACTCACTTTTGTTCTGGCACTCTCTTCCTCTCACTACTCTATCCTTCCTTTCCTTTCCTCTCTCTCCTCCCACTGTTTCCTTCTCTTTCTCTCCTCTCTCTCACTCTCCCCCTGCTCTCTCCTTTCTTTCTCTACTCTTCCCCTCTCTCTCTCTCTCTCTCTCCTTCCACTATCTCTCTCTTCTCTCTCCATCTCTCTCTCTGCTCTGTCCTTCCTGCAGCACTAGACCTTTTGTTCATAGCCCCTCTGCCTCAATACAGCCTGTCTACCCTGCTATCTCCATCACACACACACACACACACACACACACACACACACACACACACACACACACACACACACACACACACACACACACACACACACACACACACACACATCCTCAAAGAAAACCGAAAACACAGTCTGCACGACACTCCAGGCCATCAACATCGTCACTGTTCTATATTCAGTCTGGAGAACAGAGGGAGGGGAGAGGAAGAGCAGAGGAGGGAGGACGATTGGAGGGATTGGGGGGAACAGCTAAGCAGCCGTCACTTCCTGTTGACTATAGCAGCTTCCTATTCCACACAGAGAGATGAGATACTGTTGCTGTTACTAGGCACTTTCTGCCGTCTACTGGTCATCTACTGGCACTGCCGTATAGCAACCTCGCTAACCAAGACCACTGCCGTATAGCAACCTCGCTAACCAAGACCACTGCCATCTAGCAACCTCGCTAACCAAGACCCGCTAACCAAGACCACTGCCATCTAGCAACCTCGCTAACCAAGACCACTGCCATCTAGCAACCTCGCTAACCAAGACCACTGCCGTATAGCAACCTCGCTAACCAAGACCCGCTAACCAAGACCACTGCCATCTAGCAATCTCGCTAACCAAGACCACTGCCATCTAGCAACCTCGCTAACCAAGACCACTGCCGTATAGCAACCTCGCTAACCAAGACCCGCTAACCAAGACCACTGCCATCTAGCAATCTCGCTAACCAAGACCACTGCCATCTAGCAACCTCGCTAACCAAGACCACTGCCATCTAGCAACCTCGCTAACCAAGACCACTGCCGTATAGCAACCTCGCTAACCAAGACTACTACCATCTAGCAACCTCGCTAACCAAGACCCGCTAACCAAGACCACTGCCATCTAGCAAAACCACTAACCAAGACCACTGCCATCTAGCAACCTCGCTAACCAAGACCACTGACATCTAGCAACACCGCTAACCAAGACCACTGCCATCTAGCAACCTCGCTAACCAAGACCACTGCCATCTAGCAACCTCGCTAACCAAGACCACTGCTGTATAGCAACCTCGCTAACCAAGACTACTACCATCTAGCAACCTCGCTAACCAAGACCCGCTAACCAAGACCACTGCCGTATAGCAACCTCGCTAACCAAGACCACTGCCATCTAGCAACCTTGCTAACCAAGACCCGCTAACCAAGACCACTGCCATCTAGCAACCTCGCTAACCAAGACTACTACCATCTAGCAACCTCGCTAACCAAGACCACTGCCATCTAGCAACCTCGCTAACCAAGACCACTGCCATCTAGCAACCTCGCTAACCAAGACCCGCTAACCAAGACCACTGCCATCTAGCAAAACCGCTAACCAAGACCACTGCCATCTAGCAACCTCGCTAACCAAGACCACTACCATCTAGCAAAACCGCTAACCAAGACCCGCTAACCAAGACCACTGCCATCTAGCAACCTCGCTAACCAAGACCACTGCCATCTAGCAACCTCGCTAACCAAGACCCGCTAACCAAGACCACTGCCATCTAGCAACCTCGCTAACCAAGACCACTGCCATCTAGCAACCTCGCTAACCAAGACCCGCTAACCAAGACCACTGCCATCTAGCAACCTCGCTAACCAAGACTACTACCATCTAGCAACCTCGCTAACCAAGACCACTGCCATCTAGCAAAACCGCTAACCAAGACATGCTAACCAAGACCACTGCCATCTAGCAACCTCGCTAACCAAGACCACTGCCATCTAGCAACCTCGCTAACCAAGACCCGCTAACCAAGACCACTGCCATCTAGCAACCTCGCTAACCAAGACCACTGCCATCTAGCAACCTCGCTAACCAAGACCCGCTAACCAAGACCACTGCCATCTAGCAACCTCGCTAACCAAGACCACTGCCATCTAGCAACCTCGCTAACCAAGACCCGCTAACCAAGACCACTGCCATCTAGCAACCTCGCTAACCAAGACTACTACCATCTAGCAACCTCGCTAACCAAGACCACTGCCATCTAGCAAAACCGCTAACCAAGACCCGCTAACCAAGACCACTGCCATCTAGCAACCTTGCTAACCAAGACCACTGCCATCTAGCAACCTCGCTAACCAAGACCCGCTAACCAAGACCACTGCCATCTAGCAAAACCGCTAACCAAGACCCTCTAACCAAGACCACTGCCATCTAGCAACCTCGCTAACCAAGACCACTGCCATCTAGCAACCTCGCTAACCAAGACCCGCTAACCAAGACCACTGCCATCTAGCAACCTCGCTAACCAAGACTACTACCATCTAGCAACCTCGCTAACCAAGACCACTGCCATCTAGCAAAACCGCTAACCAAGACCCGCTAACCAAGACCCCTGCCATCTAGCAAAACCGCTAACCAAGACCACTACCATCTAGCAACATCGCTAACCAAGACCACTACCATCTAGCAACCTCGCTAACCAAGACTACTACCATCTAGCAACCTCGCTAACCAAGACCACTGCCATCTAGCAACATCGCTAACCAAGACCCGCTAACCAAGACTACTACCATCTAGCAACCTTGCTAACCAAGACCACTACCATCTAGCAACATCGCTAACCAAGACCACTACCATCTAGCAACATCGCTAACCAAGACCTGCTAACCAAGACCACTACCATCTAGCAACCTCGCTAACCAAGACCACTACCATCTAGCAACATCGCTAACCAAGACCACTGCCATCTAGCAACCTCGCTAACCAAGACCACTGCCATCTAGCAACCTCGCTAACCAAGACCCGCTAACCAAGACCACTGCCATCTAGCAACCTCGCTAACCAAGACCACTGCCATCTAGCAACCTCGCTAACCAAGACCCGCTAACCAAGACCACTGCCATCTAGCAACCTCGCTAACCAAGACTACTACCATCTAGCAACCTCGCTAACCAAGACCACTGCCATCTAGCAAAACCGCTAACCAAGACCCGCTAACCAAGACCACTGCCATCTAGCAACCTCGCTAACCAAGACCACTGCCATCTAGCAACCTCGCTAACCAAGACCCGCTAACCAAGACCACTGCCATCTAGCAAAACCGCTAACCAAGACCCGCTAACCAAGACCACTGCCATCTAGCAACCTCGCTAACCAAGACCACTGCCATCTAGCAACCTCGCTAACCAAGACCCGCTAACCAAGACCAATGCCATCTAGCAACCTCGCTAACCAAGACTACTACCATCTAGCAACCTCGCTAACCAAGACCACTGCCATCTAGCAAAACCGCTAACCAAGACCCGCTAACCAAGACCACTGCCATCTAGCAAAACCGCTAACCAAGACCACTACCATCTAGCAACATCGCTAACCAAGACCACTACCATCTAGCAACCTCGCTAACCAAGACTACTACCATCTAGCAACCTCGCTAACCAAGACCACTGCCATCTAGCAACATCGCTAACCAAGACCCGCTAACCAAGACTACTACCATCTAGCAACCTTGCTAACCAAGACCACTACCATCTAGCAACATCGCTAACCAAGACCACTACCATCTAGCAACATCGCTAACCAAGACCCGCTAACCAAGACCACTACCATCTAGCAACCTCGCTAACCAAGACCACTACCATCTAGCAACATCGCTAACCAAGACCACTAACATCTAGCAACATCGCTAACCAAGACCCGCTAACCAAGACCACTGCCATCTAGCAAAACCACTAACCAAGACCACTGCCATCTAGCAACACCGCTAACCAAGACCACCGCCATCTAGCAACACCGCTAACCAAGACCACTGCCATCTAGCAACACCGCTAACCAAGACTACTACCATCTAGCAACACCTCTAACCAAGACCACTGCCATCTAGCAACACCGCTAACCAAGACAACTGCCATCTAGCAACACCGCTAACCAAGACCACTGCCATCTAGCAACACCTCTAACCAAGACCACTGCCATCTAGCAACATCGATAACCAAGACCACTGCCATCTAGCAACACCGCTAACCAAGACCACTGCCATCTAGCAACATCGATAACCAAGACCACTGCCATCTAGCAACACCGCTAACCAAGACCACTGCCATCTAGCAACACCGCTAACCAAGACCACTGCCATCTAGCAACACCGCTAACCAAGACCACTGCCATCTAGCAACACCGCTAAACAAGACCACTGCCATCTAGCAACACCGCTAACCAAGACCACTACCATCTAGCAACACCTCTAACCAGGTCCACTGCCATCTAGCAAAACCTCTAACCAAGACCACTACCATCTAGCAACACATCTAACCAAGACCACTACCATCTAGCAACACTGCTAACCAAGACCACTACCATCTAGCAACACTGCTAACCAAGACCACTGCCATCTAGCAACACCGCTAACCAAGACCACTGCCATCTAGCAACACTGCTAACCAAGACCACTGCCATCTAGCAACACCTCTAACCAAGACCACTGCCATCTAGCAACACCGCTAACCAAGACCACTGCCATCTAGCAACACTGCTAACCAAGAACACTGCCATCTAGCAACACCTCTAACCAAGACCACTGCCATCTAGCAACACCGCTAACCAAGACCACTGCCATCTAGCAACACTGCTAACCAAGACCACTGCCATCTAGCAACACCTCTAACCAAGACCACTGCCATCTAGCAACACCTCTAACCAAGACCACTGCCATCTAGCAACACCGCTAACCAAGACCACTGCCATCTAGCAACACTGCTAACCAAGACCACTGCCATCTAGCAACACCTCTAACCAAGACCACTGCCATCTAGCAACACCTCTAACCAAGACCACTGCCATCTAGCAACACCTCTAACCAAGACCACTGCCATCTAGCAACACCGCTAACCAAGACCACTGCCATCTAGCAACACCTCTAACCAAGACCACTGCCATCTAGCAACACCTCTAACCAAGACCACTGCCATCTAGCAACACCGCTAACCAAGACCACTGCCATCTAGCAACACTGCTAACCAAGACCACTGCCATCTAGCAACACCTCTAACCAAGACCACTGCCATCTAGCAACACCTCTAACCAAGACCACTGCCATCTAGCAACACCGCTAACCAAGACCACTGCCATCTAGCAACACTGCTAACCAAGAACACTGCCATCTAGCAACACCTCTAACCAAGACCACTGCCATCTAGCAACACCGCTAACCAAGACCACTGCCATCTAGCAACACTGCTAACCAAGACCACTGCCATCTAGCAACACCTCTAACCAAGACCACTGCCATCTAGCAACACCTCTAACCAAGACCACTGCCATCTAGCAACACCGCTAACCAAGACCACTGCCATCTAGCAACACTGCTAACCAAGACCACTGCCATCTAGCAACACCTCTAACCAAGACCACTGCCATCTAGCAACACCTCTAACCAAGACCACTGCCATCTAGCAACACCTCTAACCAAGACCACTGCCATCTAGCAATAAACTTCCGGTTGGAGCGAGCGGTCGCATCTACACTTCGGTCCGCAGGTAGTATAACTTTTCATTACATTTCATTACATTTCGTTATAGTACAACGGTTTGATTTGTCTTATCTTAGCAATTTCTTCTTAGCTAGCTACATAGCCGTCTTTGTATCAACGACAATTGCATATTATCGTATTTCGTCGTCCTAACGTATCTGCCCAGCAGCTAGCTAAGCAGCTAGCTAACATCCACTGTCCACTAGCACTGTAGAAACTATTACACTCAACTGAACGACTCGATTAGCGTAGTGTCAGCTAGCTACATAGTTGTCTTCGCTGTCTTCGTATCCAAGATAATTGTGCAGTTTAGAGTGTGTAGACTTAGAGTGATTATCTTAATTTACCGAGGTTAGCTAGCCAGCTATTTGTCGTCCTTAACGTAGGAAATGCTGCTAGCTAGCTAGCCAACAGCTAGCCAACCTCTACCGAATTGAACTCCAACTACCCGGTCAACATTCCGCGTCGCTCCACAGGTAGTATCACATTTTTCATTTCACTTCATTACAGTACAACGGTTTGATTTGTTTGATCGTAGCTAGCCAGCTACATAGCCGTCTTTGTATCTAAGACAATTGTGTAGTCTAGAGCGATTTTCTAGGTTAGCTGGCCAGCTATTGTCGGTCTTTCAACGTAGCTAGCCAGCTAGCCCCCGAATAGCAGCACTGTAGTAACTATTACAGTACAACGGTTTGTTTTGTTTGATCGTAGCTACATAGCCGTCTTTGTATCTAAGACAACTGTGTAGCCTAGAGCGATTTTCTAGGTTAGCTGGCCAGCTATTGTCGTTCTCTTAACGTAGCTGGCCAGCTAGCCCCCGAATAGCAGCACTGTAGTAACTATTACAGTACAACGGTTTGTTTTGTTTGATCGTAGCTAGCTAGCTACACAGCCGTCTTTGTATCTAAGTCAATTGTTTAGCCTAGAGCGATTTTCTAGGTTAGCTACATCGCAGCCACTACCAGCTAGCCTACTCCAGCAGTACTGTATCATTTCAATCATTTTAGTCTATAAGATTCTTGCTACGTAAGCTTAACTTTCTGAACATTCGAGACGTGTAGTCCACTTGTCATTCCAATCTCCTTTGCATTAGCGTAGCCTCTTCTGTACCCTGTCAACTATGTGTCTATCTATCCCTGTTCTCTCCTCTCTGCACAGACCATACAAACGCTCCACACCGCGTGGCCGCGGCCACCCTAATCTGGTGGTCCCAGCGCGCACGACCCACGTGGAGTTCCTGGTCTCCGGTAGCCTCTGGAACTGCCGATCTGCGGCCAACAAGGCAGAGTTCATCTCAGCCTATGCCTCCCTCCAGTCCCTCGACTTCCTGGCACTGACGGAAACATGGATCACCACAGATAACACTGCTACTCCTACTGCTCTCTTCGTCCGCCCACGTGTTCTCGCACACCCCGAGAGCTTCTGGTCAGCGGGGTGGTGGCACCGGGATCCTCATCTCTCCCAAGTGGTCATTCTCTCTCTCTCCCCTTACCCATCTATCTATCGCCTCCTTTGAATTCCATGCTGTCACAGTTACCAGCCCTTTCAAGCTTAACATCCTTATCATTTATCGCCCTCCAGGTTCCTCGGAGAGTTCATCAATGAGCTTGATGCCTTGATAAGCTCCTTTCCTGAGGACGGCTCACCTCTCACAGTCCTGGGCGACTTTAACCTCCCCACGTCTACCTTTGACTCATTCCTCTCTGCCTCCTTCTTTCCACTCCTCTCCTCTTTTGACCTCACCCTCTCACCTTCCCCCTACTCACAAGGCAGGCAATACGCTCGACCTCATCTTTACTAGATGCTGTTCTTCCACTAACCTCATTGCAACTCCCTCCACGTCTCCGACCACTACCTTGTATCCTTTTCCCTCTCGCTCTCATCCAACACTTCCCACACTGCCCCTACTCGGATGGTATCGCGCCGTCCCAACCTTCGCTCTCTCTCCCCCGCTACTCTCTCCTCTTCCATCCTATCATCTCTTCCCTCTGCTCATACCTTCTCCAACCTTTCTCCTGAGTCTGCCTCCTCAACCCTCCTCTCTTCCCTTTCTGCATCCTTTGACTCTCTATGTCCCCTATCCTCCAGGCCGGCTCGGTCCTCCCCTCCCGCTCCGTGGCTCGATGACTCATTGCGAGCTGACAGAACAGAGCTCCGGGCAGCCGAGCGGAAATGGAGGAAAACTCGCCTCCCTGCGGACCTGGCATCCTTTCACTCCCTCCTCTCTACATTTTCCTCCTCTGTCTCTGCTGCTAAAGCCACTTTCTACCACTCTAAATTCCAAGCATCTGCCTCTAACCCTAGGAAGCTCTTTGCCACCTTCTCCTCCCTCCTGAATCCTCCTCCCCCTCCCCCCTCCTCCCTCTCTGCAGATGACTTCGTCAACCATTTTGAAAAGAAGGTCGACGACATCCGATCCTCGTTTGCTAAGTCAAACGACACCGCTGGTTCTGCTCACACTGCCCTACCCTGTGCTCTGACCTCTTTCACCCCTCTCTCCCAGATGAAATCTCGCTTCTTGTGACGGCCGGCCGCCCAACAACCTGCCCGCTTGACCCTATCCCCTCCTCTCTTCTCCAGACCATTTCCGGGGACCTTCTCCTTACCTCACCTCGCTCATCAACTCATCCCTGACCGCTGGCTACGTCCCCTTCCGTCTTCAAGAGAGCGAGAGTTGCACCCCTTCTGAAAAAACCTACACTCGATCCCTCCGATGTCAACAACTACAGACCAGTATCCCTTCTTTCTTTTCTCTCCAAAACTCTTGAACGTGCCGTCCTTGGCCAGCTCTCCCACTATCTCTCTCAGAATGACCTTCTTGATCCAAATCAGTCAGGTTTCAAGACTAGTCATTCAACTGAGACTGCTCTTCTCTGTATCACGGAGGCGCTCCGCACTGCTAAAGCTAACTCTCTCTCCTCTGCTCTCATCCTTCTAGACCTATCGGCTGCCTTCGATACTGTGAACCATCAGATCCTCCTCTCCACCCTCTCCGAGTTGGGCATCTCCGGCGCGGCCCACGCTTGGATTGCGTCCTACCTGACAGGTCGCTCCTACCAGGTGGCGTGGCGAGAATCTGTCTCCTCGCCACGCGCTCTCACCACTGGTGTCCCCCAGGGCTCTGTTCTAGGCCCTCTCCTATTCTCGCTATACACCAAGTCACTTGGCTCTGTCATAACCTCACATGGTCTCTCCTATCATTGCTATGCAGACGACACACAATTAATCTTCTCCTTTCCCCCTTCTGATGACCAGGTGGCGAATCGCATCTCTGCATGTCTGGCAGACATATCAGTGTGGATGACGGATCACCACCTCAAGCTGAACCTCGGCAAGACGGAGCTGCTCTTCCTCCCGGGGAAGGACTGCCCGTTCCATGATCTCGCCATCACGGTTGACAACTCCATTGTGTCCTCCTCCCAGAGCGCTAAGAACCTTGGCGTGATCCTGGACAACACCCTGTCGTTCTCAACCAACATCATGGCGGTGGCCCGTTCCTGTAGGTTCATGCTCTACAACATCCGCAGAGTACGACCCTGCCTCACACAGGAAGCGGCGCAGGTCCTAATCCAGGCACTTGTCATCTCCCGTCTGGATTACTGCAACTCGCTGTTGGCTGGGCTCCCTGCCTGTGCCATTAAACCCCTACAACTCATCCAGAACGCCGCAGCCCGTCTGGTGTTCAACCTTCCCAAGTTCTCTCACGTCACCCCGCTCCTCCGCTCTCTCCACTGGCTTCCAGTCGAAGCTCGCATCCGCTACAAGACCATGGTGCTTGCCTACGGAGCTGTGAGGGGAACGGCACCGCAGTACCTCCAGGCTCTGATCAGGCCCTACACCCAAGCAAGGGCACTGCGTTCATCCACCTCTGGCCTGCTCGCCTCCCTACCACTGAGGAAGTACAGTTCCCGCTCAGCCCAGTCAAAACTGTTCGCTGCTCTGGCCCCCCAATGGTGGAACAAACTCCCTCACGACGCCAGGACAGCGGAGTCAATCACCACCTTCCGGAGACACCTGAAACCCCACCTCTTCAAGGAATACCTAGGATAAGATAAGTAATCCTTCTCACCACCCCCCCCTTAATGATTTAGATGCACTATTGTAAAGTGGCTGTTCCACTGGATGTCAGAAGGTGAATTCACCAATTTGTAAGTCGCTCTGGATAAGAGCGTCTGCTAAATGACTTAAATGTAATGTAATGTAATCTAGCAACACCGCTTCCCTTCAGCACAGGACCATTAGTGAGGTCTGGCACCGACGTTGGGCGATTAGGCCTGGCTCAGAGTCATTCCAATTAATCCCAAAGGTGTTTGATGGGGTTGAGGTCAGGGCTCTGTGCAGGCCAGTCAAGTTCTTCCACATCGACCATTAGTGAGGTCTGGCACCGATGTTGGTCGATTAGGCCTGGCTCAGAGTCATTCAAATTAATCCCAAAGGTGTTTGATGGGTATGAGATCAGGGCTCTGTGCAGGCCAGTCAAGTTCTTCCACATCGACCATTAGTGAGGTCTGGCACCGATGTTGGTCGATTAGGCCTGGCTCAGAGTCATTCCAATTAATCCCAAAGGTGTTTGATGGGTATGAGGTCAGGGCTCTGTGCAGGCCAGTCAAGTTCTTCCACATCGACCATTAGTGAGGTCTGGCACCGATGTTGGTCGATTAGGCCTGGCTCAGAGTCATTCCAATTAATCCCAAAGGTGTTTGATGGGGTTGAGGTCAGGGCTCTGTGGAGACCAGTCAAGTTCTTCCACATCGACCATTAGTGAGGTCTGGCACCGACGTTGGGCGATTAGGCCTGGCTCAGAGTCATTCCAATTAATCCCAAAGGTGTTTGATGGGGTTGAGGTCAGGGCTCTGTGCAGGCCAGTCAAGTTCTTCCACATCGACCATTAGTGAGGTCTGGCACCGACGTTGGGCGATTAGGCCTGGCTCAGAGTCATTCCAATTAATCCCAAAGGTGTTTGATGGTGTTGAGGTCAGGGCTCTGTGCAGGCCAGTCAAGTTCTTCCACACCGATCTTGACAAACCTTTTCTTTATGGACCTCGTTTTGTGCACAGGGGCATTGTCATGCTGAAACAGGAAAGGGCCTTCCCCAAACTGTTTCCACAAAATTGGAAGCACAGAATCATCTAGAATGTCATTGTATTCTGTATTTCCCTTCACTGTAACTAAGGGGCCCGAATCATAAAAAACAGTCTCTGACCATTATTTCTCCTCCATCAAACTTTACAGTTGGCACTATGGATTGGGGCAGGTAACGTTCTCCTGACATCCGCCAATCTTGCTTCCATTCAGCCACAAGAGCCTTTGTGAGGTCAGGCACTGATGTTGGGCGATTAGGCCTCCTGGCTCGCAGTCGTCGTTTCAATACATCCCAAAGGTGTTCTGTGGGGTTCAGGTCAGGGCTCTATGCAGACCAGTCAAGTTCTTCCAAATGATTTCTGTATGGACTTCTCTTCACTGGAACTAAGGGGCCCGAACCATGAAAAACAGCCATTATTCCTCCTCCACCAAACTTTACAGTTGGCACTATGGACTGCCAGATGGTGAAGCGTTTCCACTGCTCCAGAGTCGTCCGTCAGACTGCCAGATGGTGAAGCGTGATTCATCACTCCAGAGAACGCGTTTCCACTGCTCCAGAGTCCAATGGCGGCAAGCTTTACACCCCTCCAGCCGACGCGTGGCATTGGGCGTGGTGATCTTAGGTTTGTGTGCGGCTGCTCGACCACGGAAACCCATTTCATGAAGTTCCCGACGAACAGTTCTTGTGCTGAAGTTGTTTCCAGAGGCAGTCTAGAACTCGGTAGCGACTGTTGCAACCGAGGACAGACGATTTTTCTGCACTTCAGCACTCAGCGGTCCCCTTCTGTGAGCTTGTGTGGCCTACCACTTCGCGGCTGAGCCGTTGTTGCTCCTAGACGCTTCCACTTCACAATAACAGCACTTACAGTCGACCGGGGGCAGCTCTAGCAGGACAGAAATCTGACAAACTGACTTGTTGGAAAGACGGCATCCTATGAAAGTGCCACGTTGAAGGTCACTGAGCTCTCCAGTAAGGCCATTCTACTGACCCTGTTTGTCTATGGAGATTGCATGGCTGTCTGCTCGATGTTATACACCTGTCAGCAACGAGTGTGACTGATATAGCTGAATCCACTAATTTGAATGGGGTGTCCACATACTTTTGTATACATAGTGTATATGGAGCCCTCCACGTTGTTACAGAATGTGAGTGTCACACAACACTGCGCGTACGGAGCTTGATTTGGCCTCTGCATGGCCTCCGGAGGCCACGCAATTGCGTCACATCCTCCTTACAAAGCCTATGACCGCGTTTTCGGGATCAAGCATAAATTGTCTCTTTTGGCTTTCTGTAAAGCCAGCATAACAGTCAGTGAGACTGACTGTTGACTCAGTGTGCCTCAGAGAGCCTGGCCGTCTCTGTGCAGTGAGACTGACTGTTGACTCAGTGTGCCTCAGAGAGTGTGGCCGTCTCTGTGCAGTGAGACTGACTGTTGACTCAGTGTGCCTGATAGAGCCTGTCTGTCTCTGTGCAGTGAGACTGACAGTTGACTCAGTGTGCCTCAGAGAGCCTGGCCGTCTCTGTGCAGTGAGACTGACAGTTGACTCAGTGTGCCTCAGAGAGCCTGTCCGTCTCTGTGCAGTGAGACTGACTGTTGACTCAGTGTGCCTCAGAGAGCCTGGCCGTCTCTGTGGAGTAGACTATACTGGGACCTGCCACCTGTCTGTCTGTGGGGGAAGGGCTGTGGGAGTAGACTATAATGGGACCTGTCTGTCTGTGGGGGAAAGGCTGTGGGAGTAGACTATACTGGGACCTGCCACCTGTCTGTCTGTGGGGGAAGGGCTGTGGGAGTGGACTATACTGGGACCTGCCACCTGTCTGTCTGTGGGGGAAGGGCTGTGGGAGTGGACTATACTGGGACCTGCCTGTCTGTGGGGGAAGGGCTGTGGGAGTAGACTATACTGGGACCTGCCACCTGTCTGTCTGTGGGGGAAGGGCTGTGGGAGTAGACTATACTGGGACCTGTCTGTCTGTGGGGGAAGGGCTGTGGGAGTAGACTATACTGGGACCTGCCACCTGCCTGTCTGTGGGGGAAGGGCTGTGGGAGTAGACTATACTGGGACCTGTCTGTCTGTGGGGGAAGGGCTGTGGGAGTAGAATATACTGGGACCTGCCACCTGTCTGTCTGTGGGGGAAGGGCTGTGGGAGTAGACTATACTGGGACCTTTCTGTCTGTGGGGGAAGGGCTGTGGGAGTAGACTATACTGGGACCTGCCACCTGTCTGTTTGTGGGGGAAGGGCTGTGGGAGTAGACTATACTGGGACCTGCCACCTGTCTGTCTGTGGGGGAAGGGCTGTGGGAGTAGACTATACTGGGACCTGCCACCTGTCTGTCTGTGGGGGAAGGGCTGTGGGAGTAGACTATACTGGGACCTGCCACCTGTCTGTCTGTGGGGGAAGGGCTGTGGGAGTAGACTATAATGGGACCTGGCACCTGTCTGTCTGTGGGGGAAGGGCTGTGGGAGTAGAGTATACTGGGACCTACCACCTGTCTGTCTGTGGGGGAAGGGCTGTGGGAGTAGACTATACTGGGACCTGTCTGTCTGTGGGGGAAGGGCTGTGGGAGTAGACTATACTGGGACCTGCCACCTGTCTGTCTGTGGGGGAAGGGCTGTGGGAGTAGACTATACTGGGACCTGTCTGTCTGTGGGGGAAGGGCTGTGGGAGTAGACTATACTGGGACCTGCCACCTGTCTGTCTGTGGGGGAAGGGCTGTGGGAGTAGACTATACTGGGACCTGTCACCTGTCTGTCTGTGGGGGAAGGGCTGTGGGAGTGGACTATACTGGGACCTGTGTGTCTGTGGGGGAAGGGCTGTGGGAGTAGACTATACTGGGACCTTTCTGTCTGTGGGGGAAGGGCTGTGGGAGTAGACTATACTGGGACCTGTCTGTCTGTGGGGGAAGGGCTGTGGGAGTAGACTATACTGGGACCTGTCTGTCTGTGGGGGAAGGGCTGTGGGAGTAGACTATACTGGGACCTGTCTGTCTGTGGGGGAAGGGCTGTGGGAGTAGACTATACTGGGACCTGTCTGTCTGTGGGGGAAGGGCTGTGGGAGTGGACTATACTGCTACCTGTCTGTCTGTGGGGGAAGGGCTGTGGGAGTAGACTATACTGGGACCTGTCTGTCTGTGGGGGAAGGGCTGTGGGAGTAGACTATACTGGGACCTGTCTGTCTGTGGGGGAAGGGCTGTGGGAGTAGACTATACTGGGACCTGCTACCTGTCTGTCTGTGGGGGAAGGGCTGTGGGAGTAGACTATACTGGGACCTTTCTGTCTGTGGGGGAAGGGCTGTGGGAGTAGACTATACTGGGACCTTTCTGTCTGTGGGGGAAGGGCTGTGGGAGTAGACTATACTGGGACCTGCCACCTGTCTGTCTGTGGGGGAAGGGCTGTGGGAGTAGACTATACTGGGACCTGTCTGTCTGTGGGGGAAGGGCTGTGGGAGTAGACTATACTGGGACCTGCCACCTGTCTGTCTGTGGGGGAAGGGCTGTGGGAGTAGACTATACTGGGACCTGCCACCTGTCTGTTTGTGGGGAAGGGCTGTGGGAGTAGACTATACTGGGACCTGCCACCTGTCTGTCTGTGGGGGAAGGGCTGTGGGAGTAGACTATACTGGGACCTGCCACCTGTCTGTCTGTGGGGGAAGGGCTGTGGGAGTAGACTATACTGGGACCTGCCACCTGTCTGTCTGTGGGGGAAGGGCTGTGGGAGTAGACTATAATGGGACCTGGCACCTGTCTGTCTGTGGGGGAAGGGCTGTGGGAGTAGACTATACTGGGACCTGTCTGTCTGTGGGGGAAGGGCTGTGGGAGTAGACTATACTGGGACCTGTCTGTCTGTGGGGGAAGGGCTGTGGGAGTAGACTATACTGGGACCTGCCACCTGTCTGTCTGTGGGGGAAGGGCTGTGGGAGTAGACTATACTGCCACCTGTCTGTCTGTGGGGGAAGGGCTGTGGGAGTAGACTATAATGGGACTTGCCACCTGCCTGGCTCTCAAAGCCAATGCAAGTCACACATGGTCTCAGGTCTCATGGATAAAACATACAGTATGTCTGCCTACCCAACTCCAGCTATCAGAATCAACGTATTACCGTCTATATGTCTGTCGTTGTGAGAAATGAGAAGGTTCGCTCCATACAACAGTTCTAGAGAGAGGAAGGGGTTTGATACCAGCAACGATCATCAACATTGTTAAACGGGTTTTCAAAACATTTCTAATAAATGCAACAAGTTGAACAACGGAATGAATATCCTCCGATCTCCATCAGGTATTGACAGGGTTCTAGCAGATGAAACATTTTACGGACAAATAACACCTCGACTTCAGTGATTTTGGAATTTCAGGTAGTCAATTTCTTGTCCATATATACATTTTCTTTATTATAGCAGGTATCTTTTTTTTAGATGTGTTAAAATTAAAATTAAACTATATGTGCCTCATTTGCATAAACACGCCTGCCACCTGCCTGTCTGTATATCTGAATATATTAACATAAAGGGGAGGAGCATGGCTGTAACCTGCTCTGTCTAGACTTTCTCATTTAATACTGTTGTTGTCAACATTCTGTTGCATAATTCAACAAGTGTGTCAATAGCAGGATAACCCTCGGATGAATAATCAACAGCTTGGTTCTAGATTACACCTCTAAACATAATCTACATTGTTTTTTTCCAGATCAGACATTATATCAGTATCAACCCAGTGTTTAGTTTTCACAAGATGCTTTAATTTTATCCCTAATCTAATTTGTAAACATTTCAAATGTATTAAATTATTACTTTAGTTAATTGCACCAACAACAAACAAACAAACAAACAAAAATGAACACCAATCAGAAAGAAGGCCTAAAAAAATGAACACCAATCAGAAAGAAGGCCTAAAAAAATGAACACCAATCAGAAAGAAGGCCTAAAAAAATTAACACCAATCAGAAAGAAGGCCTAAAAAACTGAACACCAATCAGAAAGTAGGCCTAAAAAATGTAACACCAATCAGAAAGGCCTAAAAAAATGAACACCAATCAGAAAGAAGGCCTAAAAAAATGAACACCAATCAGAAAGAAGGCCTAACAAATAGTCAACCGGCGTTAAATCCTGGACGAATCTTTATCGTTCTGATAGATCCAATGGAAAGACAATGTGTTCCGTTGAGCCCATTTTCCTGTAACGTTTAACGGGAGGGACACACGTTTAACGGGAGGGACAAACGACAGGAAGAAGCAAGAGAATGAAAGAGTCGCAGGAGTAAAATGAAAGCAATCAATCAAGAGAGATTTAAGTGTTGAGTAGATTTTGCCACCCCTCACACACAGGAAATAAATGACTGAAAAAAGACAGATGCTCAGGTGGGCGGGGAATGTTGCTATAGTTACTGAGACAGCTGCCTTATCACTTCTGACAGGAAGACACACACACACACTATACACACTATACACACAAAGACAGTAACATTAGCATAACCCTGCCCTGTTACCAGCAGCACAGTCATCTGCTGGGTTCTCTACAGATATACAGTGGGGCAAAAAAGTATTTAGTCAGCCACCAATTGTGCAAGTTCTCCCACTTAAAAAGATGAGAGAGGCCTGTAATTTTCATCATAGGTACATTTCAACTATGGCAGACAAAATGAGGAGAAAAAATCCAAAAAATCACATTGTAGGATTTTTAATTAATTAATTTGCCATTTCTACAGGTAACGAGTGGAGGACAGAGGAGCTGTGAGAGCCAGAAATCTTGCTTGTTTGTAGGTGACCAAATACTTATTTTCCACCATAATAATCTGTAGGGAACCCACCACTGTACCCAGACAGACACTATATCTGTAGGGAACCCACCACGGTACCCAGACAGATACTATATCTGTAGGGAACCCAGGGGAACCCACCATTGTACCCAGACAGACACTATATCTGTATTGAACCCACCACTGTACCCAGACAGACACTATATCTGTAGGGAACCCAGGGGATCCCACCACTGTACCCTGACAGACACTATATCTGTACGGAACCCAGGGGAACCCACCACTGTACGCAGACAGACACTATATCTGTACGGAACCCACCACTGTACCCAGACAGACACTATATCTGTAGGGAACCCACCACTGTACCCAGACAGACACTATATCTGTAGGGAACCCAGGGGAACCCAGGGGAACCAACCACTGTACCCAGACAGACACTATATCTGTAGGGAACCCACCACTGTACCCAGACAGATACTATATCTGTAGGGAACCCAGGGAACCCACCACTGTACCCAGACAGACACTATATCTGTAGGGAACCCACCACTGTACCCAGACAGATACTATATCTGTAGGGAACCCAGGGAACCCACCACTGTACCCAGACAGACACTATATCTGTAGGGAACCCACCACTGTACCCAGACAGATACTATATCTGTAGGGAACCCAGGGAACCCACCACTGTACCCAGACAGACACTATATCTGTAGGGAACCCACCACTGTACCCAGACAGATACTATATCTGTAGTGAAACCACCACGGCACCCAGACAGACACTATATCTGTAGGGAACCCACCACGGCACCCAGACAGATACTATATCTGTAGGGAACCCAGGGAACCCACCACTGTACCCAGACAGACACTATATCTGTAGGGAACCCAGGGAACCCACCACTGTATCCAGACAGATACTATATCTTTAGGGAACCCAGGGGAACCCACCACTGTACCCAGACAGATACTATATCTGTAGTGAAACCACCACGGCACCCAGACAGACACTATATCTGTAGGGAACCCAGGGAACCCACCACTGTACCCAGACAGACACTATATCTGTAGGGAACCCATCACTGTACCCAGACAGACACTATATATGTAGGGAACCCAGGGAACCCACCACTGTACCCAGACAGACACTATATCTGTAGGGAACCCACCACGGTACCCAGACAGACACTATATA
Organism: Oncorhynchus masou masou; assembly: GCF_036934945.1. Classification (NCBI taxonomy): domain Eukaryota; kingdom Metazoa; phylum Chordata; class Actinopteri; order Salmoniformes; family Salmonidae; genus Oncorhynchus; species Oncorhynchus masou. The sequence continues at coordinate 236,130 of NW_027010822.1, read as the reverse complement.
TGTAGGGAACCCAGGGGAACCCACCACTGTACCCAGACAGACACTATATCTGTAGGGAACCCACCAATGTACCCAGACAGACACTATATCTATAGGGAACCCAGGGGAACCCACCGCTGTACCCAGACAGACACTATATCTGTAGGGAACCCAGGGGATCCCACCACTGTACCCAGACAGACACTATATCTGTAGGGAACCCAGGGGAACCCACCACTGTACCCAGACAGACACTATATCTGTAGGGAACCCACCACGGTACCCAGACAGATACTATATCTTTAGGGAACCCAGGGGAACCCACCACTGTACCCAGACAGACACTATATCTGTAGGGAACCCACCACTGTACCCAGACAGATACTATATCTGTAGGGAACCCAGGGAACCCACCACTGTACCCAGACAGACACTATATCTATAGGGAACCCACCACTGTACCCAGACAGACACTATATCTGTAGGGAACCCAGGGAACCCACCACTGTACCCAGACAGACACTATATCTGTAGGGAACCCACCACTGTATCCAGACAGACACTATATCTGTAGGGAACCCAGGGAACCCACCACTGTACCCAGACAGACACTATATCTGTAGGGAACCCAGGGAACCCACCACTGTACCCAGACAGACACTATATCTGTAGGGAACCCACCACGGTACCCAGACAGACACTATATATGTAGGGAACCCAGGGGAACCCACCACTGTACCCAGACAGACACTATATCTGTAGGGAACCCACCAATGTACCCAGACAGACACTATATCGGTAGGGAACCCAGGGAACCCACCACTATACCCAGACAGACACTATATCTGTAGGGAACCCACCACTGTACCCAGACAGACACTATATCTGTAGGGAACCCAGGGGAACCCACCACTGTACCCAGACAGACACTATATCTGTAGGGAACCCACCACTGTACCCAGACAGACACTATATCTGTAGGGAACCCAGGGGAACCCACCACTGTACCCAGACAGACACTATATCTGTAGGGAACCCACCACTGTACCCAGACAGACACTATATCTGTAGGGAACCCAGGGGAACCCACCACTGTACCCAGACAGACACTATATCTGTAGGGAACCCAGGGGAACCCACCGCTGTACCCAGACAGACAATAACATCCTATTCTATGTTCACACTGCTCAGGGCCCTAGCAGACACTGACACCTAGCAGACAACCGTGGTACTGCCTCTGAGCCAGACCCACCCGGTAGGTACACGGTGTTGTCATAGGTAAATGACCTTCTGAGGGGTACAATGGCGCTGCAGCCTGAGATATCTGTCTGTCTGGACGGACGAGGATACAGGCTCCTTCTAGAAAAAGGGGAGAGGGAGGGTGTTTGACGACGCTGGGATGTAGAGACCAGGGAACAACAGGGATCTATACTCTATAGACTCTTTAACTGTTAGTGGGACGTTGTGCATTTAATAGGAGATCACAGTGGGACGTTGTGCATTTTATAGGAGAACACAGTGGGACGTTGTGCATTTAATAGGAGAACACAGTGGGACGTTGTGCATTTAATAGGAGAACACAGTGGGACGTTATGCATTTAATAGGAGAACACAGTGGGACGTTATGCATTTAATAGGAGAACACAGTGGGACGTTGTGCATTTAATAGGAGAACACAGTGGGACGTTGTGCATTTAATAGGAGAACACAGTGGGACGTTATGCATTTAATAGGAGAACACAGCCACTTCAGTGATTCAGATCTCTCTATTCATTAATCTGGCTACTGTTCTGTATCTGACTGTAGGTCTATATCTAGCTACCCCCCTGTATGTGACTGTAGGTCTATATCTAGCTACTGTTCTGTATCTGACTGTAGGTCTATATCTGGCTACTGTTCTGTATCTGACTGTAGGTCTATATCTAGCTACTGTTCTGTATCTGACTGTAGGTCTATATCTGGCTACGGTTCTGTATCTGACTGTAGGTCTATATCTGGCTACTGTTCTGTATCTGACTGTAGGTCTATATCTGGCTACTGTTCTGTATCTGACTGTAGGTCTATATCTGGCTACTGGTCTGTATCTGACTGTAGGTCTATATCTGGCTACTGTTCTGTATCTGACTGTAGGTCTATATCTGGCTACTGTTCTGTATCTGACTGTAGGTCTATATCTGGCTACTGTTCTGTATCTGACTGTAGGTCTATATCTGGCTACTGTTCTGTATCTGACTGTAGGTCTATATCTGGCTACTGTTCTGTATCTGACTGTAGGTCTATATCTAGCTACCCCCCTGTATGTGACTGTAGGTCTATATCTAGCTACTGTTCTGTATCTGACTGTAGGTCTATATCTAGCTACTGTTCTGTATCTGACTGTAGGTCTATATCTAGCTACTGTTCTGTATCTGACTGTAGGTCTATATCTAGCTACCCCCCTGTATATGACTGTAGGTCTATATCTAGCTACCCCCTGTATATGACTGTAGGTCTATATCTAGCTACTGTTCTGTATCTGACTGTAGGTCTATATCTAGCTACCCCCCTGTATATGACTACCCCCTTGTATATGACTGTAGGTCTATATCTTGCTACCCCCCTGTATATGACTGTATGTCTATATCTAGCTACCCCCCTGTATATGACTGTAGGTCTATATCTAGCTACCCCCCTGTATATGACTGTAGGTCTATATCTAGCTACTGTTCTGTATATGACTGTAGGTCTATATCTAGCTACTCCCCTGTATCTGACTGTAGGTCTATATCTAGCCACCCCCTATGTATCTGACTGTAGGTCTATATCTAGCTACTCCCCTGTATATGACTGTATGTCTCTATCTAGCTACTGTTCTGTATATGACTGTAGGTCTATATCTAGCTACTGTTCTGTATATGACTGTAGGTCTATATCTAGTTACTCCCCTGTATATGACTCAATGTCTCTATCTAGCTACTGTTCTGTATGTGACTGTAGGTCTATATCTAGCTACTCCCATGTATATGACTCAAGGTCTATATCTAGCTACCCCCTGTATCTGACTGAAGGTCTATATCTAGCTACCCCCCTGTATATGACTGTAGGTCTATATCTAGCTACTGTTAAATATCTGACTGTAGGTCTATATGTAGCTACTCCCCTGTATCTGACTGTAGGTCTATATCTAGCTACCCCCCTGAATATGAATGTAGGTCTATATCTAGCTACTGTTCTGTATATGACTGTAGGTCTATATCTAGCTACCCCCCTGTATATGACTTTTGGTCTATATCTAGCTACTCCTCCCTGTATATGAATGTAGGTCTATATCTAGGACCCCCTGTATATGACTGTAGGTCTATATCTAGCTACTGTTCTGTATATGACTGTAGGTCTATATCTAGCTACTCCCCTGTATATGACTCTAGGTCTACATCTAGCGACTCCCCTGTATCTTACTCTAGGTCTATATCTAGCTACTCCCCCCTGTATATGACTGTAGGTCTATTCTCTGTCTGGAAGGAGGCTGTAGGTCTATATCTAGCTACCCCCTGTATATGACTGTAGGTCTATATCTAGCTACCCCCCTGTATATGACTGTAGGTCTATATCTAGCTACCCCCCTGTATATGACTGTAGGTCTATGCTCTGTCTGGAAGGAGGAAGTAGGTCTATATCTAGCTACACCCCTGTATATGACTGTAGGTCTATGCTCTGTCTGGAAGGAGGCTGTAGGTCTATATCTAGCTACCCCCCTGTATATGACTGTAGGTCTATATCTAGCTACTCCCCTGTATATGACTGTAGGTCTATGCTCTGTCTGGAAGGAGGCTGTAGGTCTATATCTAGCTACCCCCCTGTATATGACTGTAGGTCTATATCTAGCTACCCCCCTGTATATGACTGTAGGTCTATATCTAGGACCCCCTGTATATGACTGTAGGTCTATATCTAGCTACCCCCTGTATATGACTGTAGGTCTATATCTAGCTACCCCCCTGTATATGACTGTAGGTCTATGCTCTGTCTGGAAGGAGGCTGTAGGTCTATATCTAGCTACCCCCCTGTATATGACTGTAGGTCTATATCTAGCTACCCCCCTGTATATGACTGTAGGTCTATGCTCTGTCTGGAAGGAGGCTGTAGGTCTATATCTAGCTACCCCCCTGTATATGACTGTAGGTCTATATCTAGCTACCCCCCTGTATATGACTTTAGGTCTATGCTCTGTATGGAAGGAGGCTGTAGGTCTATATCTAGCTACCCCCTGTATATGACTGTTGGTCTATATCTAGCTACCCCCCTGTATATGACTGTAGGTCTATGCTCTGTATGGAAGGAGGCTGTAGGTCAATATCTAGCTACCCCCCTGTATCTGATTGTAGGTCTATATCTAGCTACCCCCCTCTATATGACTGTAGGTCTATGCTCTGTCTGGAAGGAGGCTGTAGGTCTATATCTAGCTACTCCCTGTATATGACTGTAGGTCTATATCTAGCTACTCCCCTGTATATGACTGTAGGTCTGTATCTAGCTACTCCCCTGTATATGACTGTAGGTCTATATCTAGCTACTCCCTGTATATAACTGTAGGTCTATATCTAGCTACCCCCCTGTATCTGACTGTAGGTCTAGATCTAGCTACACCCCTGTATATAACTGTAGGTCTATATCTAGCTACTCCCCTGTATGTGACTGTAGGTCTATATCTAGCTACCCCCCTGTATCTGACTGTAGGTCTATATCTAGCTACCCCCCTGTATTTGACTGTAGGTCTATATCTAGCTACCCCCCTGTATATAACTGTAGGTCTATATCTAGCTACCCCCCTGTATCTGACTGTAGGTCTAGATCTAGCTACCCCCCTGTATATAACTGTAGGTCTATATCTAGCTACTCCCCTGTATGTGACTGTAGGTCTATATCTAGCTACCCCCCTGTATCTGACTGTAGGTCTAGATCTAGCTACACCCCTGTATATAACTGTAGGTCTATATCTAGCTACTCCCCTGTATGTGACTGTAGGTCTATATCTAGCTACCCCCCTGTATCTGACTGTAGGTCTATATCTAGCTACCCCCTGTATTTGACTGTAGGTCTATATCTAGCTACCCCCTGTATATAACTGTAGGTCTATATCTAGCTACCCCCTGTATCTGACTGTAGGTCTAGATCTAGCTACCCCCTGTATATAACTGTAGGTCTATATCTAGCTACTCCCCTGTATGTGACTGTAGGTCTATATCTAGCTACCCCCTGTATCTGACTGTAGGTCTATATCTAGCTACCCCCTGTATTTGACTGTAGGTCTATATCTAGCTACCCCCTGTATTTGACTGTAGGTCTATATCTAGCTACCCCCCTGTATTTGACTGTAGGTCTATATCTAGCTACCCCCTGTATCTGACTGTAGGTCTATATCTAGCTACCCCCTGTATATGACTGTAGGTCTATATCTAGCTACCCCCCTGTATATGACTGTAGGTCTATATCTAGCTACCCCTGTATATGACTGTAGGTCTATATCTAGCTACCCCCCTGTATCTGACTGTAGGTCTATATCTAGCTACTCCCCTGTATCTGACTGTAGGTCTATATCTAGCTACCCCCCTGTATCTGACTGTAGGTCTATATCTAGCTACTCCCCTGTATGTGACTGTAGGTCTATATCTAGCTACCCCCCTGTATCTGACTGTAGGTCTATATCTAGCTACCCCCCTGTATCTGACTGTAGGTCTATATCTAGCTACTCCCTGTATCTGACTGTAGGTCTATATCTAGCTACCCCCCTGTATCTGACTGTAGGTCTATATCTAGCTACCCCCCTGTATCTGACTGTAGGTCTATATCTAGCTACTCCCCTGTATGTGACTGTAGGTCTATATCTAGCTACCCCCCTGTATGTGACTGTAGGTCTATATCTAGCTACCCCCCTGTATCTGACTGTAGGTCTATATCTAGCTACCCCCCTGTATCTGACTGTAGGTCTATATCTAGCTACCCCCCTGTATCTGACTGTAGGTCTATATCTAGCTACTCCCCTGTATGTGACTGTAGGTCTATATCTAGCTACCCCCCTGTATGTGACTGTAGGTCTATATCTAGCTACCCCCCTGTATCTGACTGTAGGTCTATATCTAGCTACTCCCTGTATATAACTGTAGGTCTATATCTAGCTACCCCCCTGTATATGACTGTAGGTCTATGCTCTGTCTGGAAGGAGGCTGCAGGTTTATTGTGACGACGTTCCACTACTACAACTCACCTCCACGTGACTGTCTCTCCTGTAGTGGTCATCTTCCCACATCATACCTCCAGGAGACGTTGTAGTCCGGGCGTCTGAGCAGTTGGCCGCCCTGTTGCATCGTCCAAGGGTCTGTTGGTCTATGTCGTTTCTTTGCTATTGATTCCAACCTGATTGGCTTCTGCATCTGTCATCTGCAGCAGGTCCCCGCCCTCTCCCCCGGTAAATCCAACCAACGTGGGGGGGGGGGGGGCTCTGAGTCAGTCATCCGTACGCTCATGACGCGGTGATATCTGTCAGAATCTATTCCAAAGGTTCTATGATTCCACCTCTTTTAGCTGAGATGCACCACAGCATGGCTGGTAGAAAGGGGTTGGAGGGGGTTCAGTGGAATCAGGTGATAGGGGGATGGGGAATGGAGGGGGTCAGGTGATATGGTGATGGGGAATGGAGGGGTTCAGTGGAATCAGGTGATAGGGGGATGGGGAATGGAGGGGGCAGGTGACATGGTGATGGGGGAAGGGAGTTGGAGGGGGTCAGGTGACATGGGGATGGAGAAGGGGGATGGAGGGGGTCAGGTGACATGGTGATGGGGAAGGGGGTTGGAGGGGGTCAGGTGACATGGGGATGGAGAAGGGGGTTGGAGGGGGTCAGGTGACATGGTGATGGAGAAGGGGGATGGATGGGGTCAGGTGACATGGTGATGGAGAAGGGGGTTGGAGGGGGTCAGGTGACATGGTGATGGAGAAGGGGGATGGATGGGGTCAGGTGACATGGTGATGGAGAAGGGGGATGGACGGGGTTGGAGGGAGGCAGTGTTGTCAGGTAGTAATCCACTGTAGCGAAGTGATATGGTAATGACACTGTTTATTTAAGTGGCCAATAAGCTGTGGCCTTGGAGTCAGGGGAGGGTTTTTACCGATGACAATATGGGTTTCTACTGATTCTGGTATCATTATATTTCTGCCTGCAGTATTAGGTCTCTGTCTGTCTCTGCCTGTCTACACTACACCATATATAACCATTCATCCCAGGACATGGACATAGCTGCCAAAATCCTCTTGGTTATTATTGAATCATATTTCTACGTAACTCAAGTCGGGCGCTGTGTCGCAGGGTTCGTTGGGTTACAATGAAAACACCTTCAATCAGGTCGTAAGGCAAATCCTTCCATCCTCTGTTCTGCTTGACGTCAGACAATAACATCTTTCCCCTGTCAGAACAGTCTGGAAGGTTGCTATAGAAACTAACCGGCTTCCACACCACGTCTGCAGTTCCCGAACTCTCCACAAAGCGGCGCTCTGGGTCCATCTGACCGCCTGTCTGAACACTACAAGGTGCGCTTCTCATCCCCCCCTCGTCAACTTGTTAAACGCATTCATTCATGCATCTGTAATATCTCACGAAGAAGAATCATCTGAGAGACTTGATATTATTGAATGTTTTTCTTTTCTTCTAGTGCACTATTCACTAATAGAACCTACCTACTTATATAGTTTTGGTGAGATTGTATAATAAAAAATAATAAAATAAAATAAACGAAATGTTGTAAACAATGTCAATAGCATGATATTTGATTCATTCGATTCAAATTCGATGCTGTTCGTTATTGATCCGTACATATAAATCATTTGAATAGCGCCTGTGGTCATTTCAGAGGGCAATTGGGCTGTCGGTAATGTCTAGTATCCTCAATGGCTTGTCAAGGTGTGAATGGATGTGCAGCTCCCAGACCGGACACACACCATTTAGACGAGTGTGGTTCCGCTATCAAAGACAACGGCATCTCTGCATGGATGGAGAGACCTCTGTTATGCCCATTCCTCATCACAGTTGACCGAGAGGATAGAGGGTCTGCTGCCTGGCTGCCCAGTAAAACGCTCTCAGTAACGGTCTAATGGAAAAACACATTACGTGGATGTGGCGTACATAAATAGGGGGTTTGTGGGTCGAGTCACTGGGTGACCTTGGGGGGTTTTAAAAGTAATTACAATGCCCTGTAGGTATAAGATTCATTCAAGTAATTTTAGACAAACTGGTCCTATTATATTATATATCAACACCAAACACGGAAAATGTAAACTTTTAGAAAACGGAAGAAAAAAAATACAGACACGAAATTAGGCTGAATAAATGAGACATGAATTAGAGAGTAAAGCGCTACAATAGAGAGAGAGAGAGGGGGGGGTGATCATGGTTGTTGTTTATTTGTTTATGAGGCTAAATATAGCCTCATAATGATGTTTACAACCAACAAGCGAAGACGAGCTGTGCGCATAACGGAATACTGTTTTCAGGTGAGATCTCGAGTCACGTTATAATTCATCCACCATTATGACAATCTATTCAAAATTAATTCCTTCAGCATTATTAAGAGACACCGGAAATAAGAGAGAGCCAAACCTTACTCTAGCCAGAGCGCAGAATTGGAGATGTATGCTACTCACAGAAAGAAACGCATGGTTTCTCTGAATATCTTCAAGGCTAAGCTTGTTTTTTTCCATTGCCGGGTATTTTCTGTTTTCTCTATTATCATACATTAGTGAGTTTCCCCGTGTACGCTTTGTGTGGGCTACAGTGCGCTTTGTGTGGGCTGCAGTGCGCTTTTTGTGGGCTGCAATTGGTATATTTGATAGAATCAGCGTCCTCCGTGGCTATTAAGTCCGATTTGGAAAGCGATGATGGTTGGCTGTCACTGTTCTTTAATTCACCAAAAGACGGTTGCTGCTGCTGGCCACACGTCACGTGGGTGTATTGAAACTGTTCCTCGTGCTCGGTCTCCCGGTGATAGAAGTAGTTGAAGTTGGACACGATGACGGGGACCGGTAACGCGATGGTGAGCACACCGGCTATGGCGCAGAGAGACCCCACGATCTTTCCGCCGATGGTCACCGGGCACATGTCCCCGTAGCCAACGGTAGTCATGGAGACCACAGCCCACCAGAACGCGTCGGGGATCGAGCTGAAACCGGAGTCTGGATCGTCGGTTTCAGCGAAGTAGACAGCACTGGAGAAGAGGATGACTCCGATGAAGAGGAAGAAAATGAGCAACCCCAACTCTCTCATACTGGCTTTGAGGGTTTGTCCTAATATCTGAAGCCCCTTGGAGTGTCTGGACAGCTTGAAGATCCTGAACACCCTGACCAGCCGGATGACCCTGAGGATGGCCAGAGACATGGCTTGCTGTCCGTTTCCTTGGTGCTCCGCCAGCTCCAAGCCCAGGGTGATGAAATAGGGCATGATGGCCACAATGTCGATGGTGTTCATCATGTTTTTGAAAAAAGCAGGCTTGGAGGGGCAGGCTAGGAACCTGACGAACAACTCGAAGGAGAACCAGATGATACACAGGGTCTCCACTATGAAGAAAGGATCTGTGAATGGATTGGGCTTTTTAGAGCTGTTAGTTCCATTCGACGCCAGCTCAGTGTCCCAATGTTTCTCCTTTTCATCCCTAAACTCAGGCAGCGTCTCCAAACAGAAGATGACAATAGAAATTAAAATCACCAGAACAGAGACAATAGCTATCCCTCTGGCGGGTCCCGAACTCTCCGGGTATTCAAACAGAAGCCAGACCTGTCGTTGAAACTCATTATCTGGCAACGGTCGCTCCTCTTCTTTTATAAATCCCTCATCCTCCTTAAAATTCTCGATCACATCTTCTCCCAATTGGTAAAATTTGATCTCCTCCATAAATATGTCCAGGGGTACGTTGATGGGTCTCCGGAGGCGGCCGCCAGACTGGTAAAAGTAGAGGATGGCGTCGAAGCTGGGTCGGTTCCTGTCGAAGAAGTACTCGTTCCTCAGAGGGTCAAAGAAGCGCATTCTCTTCCTCGGATCCCCCAGTAAAGTGGTGGGGAACTGAGCAAGCGTTTTCAGCTGGGTTTCAAAGAGCAGCCCGGAGATGTTAATGACCACGCGCTCACAGCACTCCTGGTCCGTCCGCTGATCCGCCAGGTCGAACACATCTTGGGACAGGGCTGTTAGTGCCACAGTCTCATCGTGGTTCTCCCTGGGCACTACTGTCATGTTTCTCCCCTAAAGGGCAACAGCTTCTCTCTCCAAAGACCCCGCTAGTGTCCGTGTCGTAATCCCCTCTTTACTCGTGCGTTTTTTAGTCCTTCCGCGCTTTTTTGTGACCAACAAGACCAAGCAGTCACTTGTGGAATGATGAGAAGGGCTCCGCTCTCACTCTCTCTCTCTCTCTCTCTCTCTCTCTCTCGCTCTCGCTCTCTCTGTCTCCTCTCTGTGTCTCCTCTCGGTTTCTCCTCTCGGTGTCTCCTCTCTGTGTCTCCTCTCTCTCGGTGTCTCCTCTCTCTCGGTGTCTCCTCTCTGTGCCTCCTCTCGGTGTCTCCTCTCTGTGTCTCCTCTCTGTGTCTCCTCTCTCTCGGTGTCTCCTCTCTGTATCTCCTCTCTGTGCCTCCTCTCTGTGTCTCCTCTCTCCGTGCCTCGTCTCTGTGTCTCCTCTCTGTGCCTCCTCTCGGTGTCTCCTCTCTGTGCCTCCTCTCTGTGTCTCCTCTCTGTGCCTCCTCTCTGTGTCTCCTCTCTCCGTGCCTCGTCTCCGTGCCTCCTCTCTGTGTCTCCTCTCTGTGCCTCCTCTCTGTGTCTCCTCTCTGTGCCTCCTCTCTGTGTCTCCTCTCTGTGCCTCCTCTCTGTGCCTCCTCTCCGTGCCTCGTCTCAGCCTGTTTGTCTACTGACGGTTCTATTCCTTCTCTCACGTCTGAGGACGGCTTGTTTTTGTTTGTATTTTCCTCCCTGTACACAACAGCTTCTCCCATCCCTTCCCGTTGCACGCTGCTAGTCTGGACTATCGACTGTTACATTCACAGCATTTAAAATAGCAATGCCCTCCCCACGCTGACGTGTAGACGCTCTCTCACCCAAGAGAGAAAACACACATACATGCTTGGTGTCTGAATTGGATTCAACTGATATTTGAGTACATCTATTGACTGGAACCAATACAATATGCAATTTGATATTTACATATTTCTACATTTATATTTATACTTATCCAGAAAGACTTACAGTTGGAGCATTGATCTTAAGATAGCTAGGGGGTCACAGGCTGGGGGTCTAGGGGGTCACAAGCAGGGGGTCTAGGGGTCACAGGCAGGGGGTCTAGGGGGTCACAGGCAGGGGGTCTAGGGGGTCACAGGCAGGGGGTCTAGGGGTCACAGGCAGGGGGTCTAGGGGGTCACAGGCAGGGGGTCTAGGGGTCACAGGCAGGGGGTCTAGGGGTCACAGGCGGGTGGTCTAGGGGGTCACAGGCAGGTGGTCTAGGGGGTCACAAGCAGGGGGTCTAGGGGGTCACAGGCAGGGGGTCTAGGGGGTCACAGGCAGGTGGTCTAGGGGGTCACAGGCAGGGGGTCTAGGGGTCACAGGCAGGTGGTCTAGGGGGTCACAGGCAGGGGGTCACAGGCAGGGGGTCTAGGGGTCACTGGCTGGGGGTCTAGGGGGTCACAGGCAGGGGGTCTAGGGGGTCACAGGCTGGGGTCTAGGGGGTCACAGGCAGGGGGTCTAGGGGGTCACAGGCTGGGGTCTAGGGGGTCACAGGCAGGGGGTCTAGGGGGTCACAGGCAGGGGGTCTAGGGGGTCACAGGCAGGTGGTCTAGGGAGTCACAGGCAGGGGGTCTAGGGGGTCACAGGCAGGGGGTCTAGGGGGTCACAGGCAGGGGGTCTAGGGGGTCACAGGTGGGTGGTCTAGGGGTCACAGGCTGGGGGTCTAGGGGGTCACAGGCAGGGGGTCTAGGGGGTCACAGGCAGGGGGTCTAGGGGGTCACAGGCGGGTGGTCTAGGGGGTCACAGGCAGGGGTTCTAGGGGGTCACAGGCAGTGGTCACAGGCAGGTGGTCTAGGGGGTCACAGGCAGGGGGTCTAGGGGGTCACAGGCAGGTGGTCTAGGGGGTCACAGGCAGGGGGTCTAGGGGGTCACAGGCTGGGGTCTAGGGGGTCACCGGCTGGGGGTCTAGGGGGTCACAGGCAGGGTGTCTAAGGGGTCACAGGCAGGGGGTCTAGGGGGTCACAGGCGGGTGGTCTAGGGGGTCACAGGCAGGGGGTCTAGGGGTCACAGGCGGGTGGTCTAGGGGTCACAGGCAGGTGGTCTAGGGGGTCACAGGCTGGGGGTCTAGGGGTCACAGGCAGGTGGTCTAGGGGTCACAGGCGGGTGGTCTAGGGGGTCACAGGCAGGTGGTCTAGGGGGTCACAGGCAGGGGGTCTAGGGGTCACAGGCAGGGGGTCTAGGGGGT
>NW_027010822.1:191184-218684 GCF_036934945.1 Oncorhynchus masou masou | reverse complement strand
ATATGAGTGATCCTAATACAGCAATAAGACAACTTAATTCAGAAAGTAAAAGTGTTTTCTCTTTTGGAATCCATTAGGATAAACTGTACTACTGCAGGCAGCCTAGTGGTTAGAGAAGCAGGGGTTCCAATCTCAGCTCAGATGTGTGCGGAGTGAGCAACCAGAGTGTGGGTTGCCCTTGAGCAAGACACTTAACCACCTATAATGGCTCCAAGGGTGTTGCACTGAGGCTGACCCAATGCCTCCAGCTCCCAGGAGTGTGTGTGTCTCTGGGATTTGGGTTGTACATTGTGACTTTTTCTAACTGTAACTGCTGTCATTACCATAGATTCAGACCCCTCTACGTTTTCCACATTTAGATACGTTACAGTCTTATTCTAAAATTGATTAAATTAATGTTTGTCCTCTTCAATCTACACATTGACATCACAACACCCCATAATGACATCACAATACCCCACAATGACATCACAATACCCCATAATGACATCACAATACCCAATAATGACATCACAATACCCCATAATTACATCACAATACCCCATAATGACATCACAATACCCCATAATGACATCACAATACCCCATAATGACATCACAATACTCCATAATGACCTGTTCTACCCAGACTGTACCTGCTGTCACTATGTTCTCCCTGGTGACCTGTTCTACCCAGACTATACCTGCTGTCACTATGTTCTCCCTGGTGACCTGTTCTACCCAGTACCTGTACCTGCTATCACTATTGGCTGGTTAAGGTTATAACAGGGTTATACCAGGGTTATAACAGGGTTATAACAGGGTTATAGCAGGGTTATAGCAGGGTTATAACAGGGTTATGGTAGGGTTATAACAGGGTTAATGCAGGGTTATAGCAGGGTTATAACAGGGTTAATGCAGGGTTATAGCAGGGTTATAGGAGGGTTATAACAGGGTTAATGCAGGGTTATAGCAGGGTTATAGCAGGGTTATAACAGGGTTATAGCAGGGTTATAACAGGGTTATAACAGGGTTATAACAGGGTTAATGCCACAGTTACAGCTGGATTTATACCATTTCATGTATGGTTTCATCTCTCACAAGAAATCTCAAACAATTTGTCTGTCAAAGTCTCTTCATTTATCTTCTCCTGTATGGTAGAGCTTCTGATTTGGCAACAATCTAATGATTGTTATTTCAACATTTGAAGTTTATGGACATAAATAGTTTTCTGGCAAAAACATTTGATGTGACCTGAAATTACTACTGTCAGGATTACCTGTTCATTCCTCACCTGAGTTTACTACTGTCAGGATTACCTGTTCACTCCTCACCTGAGTTTACTACTGTCAGGATTACCTGTTCATTCCTCACCTGAGTTTACTACTGTCAGGATTACCTGTTCATTCCTCACCTGAGTTTACTACTGTCAGGATTACCTGTTCATTCCTCACCTGAGTTTACTACTGTCAGGATTACCTGTTCATTCCTCACCTGAGTTTACTACTGTCAGGATTACCTGTTGACTCCTCACCTGAGTTTACTACTGTCAGGATTACCTGTTCATTCCTCACCTGAGTTTACTACTGTCAGGATTACCTGTTCATTCCTCACCTGAGTTTACTACTGTCAGGATTACCTGTTCATTCCTCACCTGAGTTTACTACTGTCAGGATTACCTGTTCATTACTCACCTGAGTTTACTACTGTCAGGATTACCTGTTCACTCCTCACCTGAGTTTACTACTGTCAGGATTACCTGTTCACTCCTCACCTGAGTTTACTACTGTCAGGATTACCTGTTCATTCCTCACCTGAGTTTACTACTGTCAGGATTACCTGTTCATTACTCACCTGAGTTTACTACTGTCAGGATTACCTGTTCACTCCTCACCTGAGTTTACTACTGTCAGGATTACCTGTTCATTCCTCACCTGAGTTTACTACTGTCAGGATTACCTGTTCACTCCTCACCTGAGTTTACTACTGTCAGGATTACCTGTTCACTCCTCACCTGAGTTTACTACTGTCAGGATTACCTGTTCATTCCTCACCTGAGTTTACTACTGTCAGGATTACCTGTTCATTCCTCACCTGAGTTTACTACTGTCAGGATTACCTGTTCACTCCTCACCTGAGTTTACTACTGTCAGGATTACCTGTTCATTCCTCACCTGAGTTTACTACTGTCAGGATTACCTGTTCATTCCTCACCTGAGTTTACTACTGTCAGGATTACCTGTTCATTCCTCACCTGAGTTTACTACTGTCAGGATTACCTGTTCATTACTCACCTGAGTTTACTACTGTCAGGATTACCTGTTCATTCCTCACCTGAGTTTACTACTGTCAGGATTACCTGTTCATTACTCACCTGAGTTTACTACTGTCAGGATTACCTGTTCATTCCTCACCTGAGTTTACTACTGTCAGGATTACCTGTTCATTCCTCACCTGAGTTTACTACTGTCAGGATTACCTGTTCATTCCTCACCTGAGTTTACTACTGTCAGGATTACCTGTTCATTCCTCACCTGAGTTTACTACTGTCAGGATTACCTGTTCACTCCTCACCTGAGTTTACTACTGTCAGGATTACCTGTTCATTCCTCACCTGAGTTTACTACTGTCAGGATTACCTGTTCATTCCTCACCTGAGTTTACTACTGTCAGGATTACCTGTTCATTCCTCACCTGAGTTTACTACTGTCAGGATTACCTGTTCATTACTCACCTGAGTTTACTACTGTCAGGATTACCTGTTCATTACTCACCTGAGTTTACTACTGTCAGGATTACCTGTTCACTCCTCACCTGAGTTTACTACTGTCAGGATTACCTGTTCATTACTCACCTGAGTTTACTACTGTCAGGATTACCTGTTCATTACTCACCTGAGTTTACTACTGTCAGGATTACCTGTTCATTACTCACCTGAGTTTACTACTGTCAGGATTACCTGTTCATTCCTCACCTGAGTTTACTACTGTCAGGATTACCTGTTGACTCCTCACCTGAGTTTACTACTGTCAGGATTACCTGTTCACTCCTCACCTGAGTTTACTACTGTTTGGATTACCTGTTCATTCCTCACCTGAGTTTACTACTGTCAGGATTACCTGTTGACTCCTCACCTGAGTTTACTACTGTCAGGATTACCTGTTCACTCCTCACCTGAGTTTACTACTGTCAGGATTACCTGTTCATTCCTCACCTGAGTTTACTACTGTCAGGATTACCTGTTCACTCCTCACCTGAGTTTACTACTGTCAGGATTACCTGTTCATTCCTCACCTGAGTTTACTACTGTCAGGATTACCTGTTCATTCCTCACCTGAGTTTACTACTGTCAGGATTACCTGTTCATTCCTCACCTGAGTTTACTACTGTCAGGATTACCTGTTCATTCCTCACCTGAGTTTACTACTGTCAGGATTACCTGTTCATTACTCACCTGAGTTTACTACTGTCAGGATTACCTGTTCATTA
Source organism: Oncorhynchus masou masou (assembly GCF_036934945.1). Classification (NCBI taxonomy): domain Eukaryota; kingdom Metazoa; phylum Chordata; class Actinopteri; order Salmoniformes; family Salmonidae; genus Oncorhynchus; species Oncorhynchus masou. The sequence continues at coordinate 215,217 of NW_027010822.1, read as the reverse complement.
CTCACCTGAGTTTACTACTGTCAGGATTACCTGTTGACTCCTCACCTGAGTTTACTACTGTCAGGATTACCTGTTCACTCCTCACCTGAGTTTACTACTGTCAGGATTACCTGTTCACTCCTCACCTGAGTTTACTACTGTCAGGATTACCTGTTCACTCCTCACCTGAGTTTACTACTGTCAGGATTACCTGTTCATTCCTCACCTGAGTTTACTACTGTCAGGATTACCTGTTCACTCCTCACCTGAGTTTACTACTGTCAGGATTACCTGTTCATTCCTCACCTGAGTTTACTACTGTCAGGATTACCTGTTCACTCCTCACCTGAGTTTACTACTGTCAGGATTACCTGTTCACTCCTCACCTGAGTTTACTACTGTCAGGATTACCTGTTCATTCCTCACCTGAGTTTACTACTGTCAGGATTACCTGTTCACTCCTCACCTGAGTTTACTACTGTCAGGATTACCTGTTCATTACTCACCTGAGTTTACTACTGTCAGGATTACCTGTTCACTACTCACCTGAGTTTACTACTGTCAGGATTACTCGATTACCTGTTCATTCCTCACCTGAGTTTACTACTGTCAGGATTACCTGTTCATTCCTCACCTGAGTTTACTACTGTCAGGATTACCTGTTCATTACTCACCTGAGTTTACTACTGTCAGGATTACCTGTTCATTCCTCACCTGAGTTTACTACTGTCAGGATTACCTGTTCATTCCTCACCTGAGTTTACTACTGTCAGGATTACCTGTTCATTACTCACCTGAGTTTACTACTGTCAGGATTACCTGTTCACTACTCACCTGAGTTTACTACTGTCAGGATTACCTGTTCATTACTCACCTGAGTTTACTACTGTCAGGATTACCTGTTCATTACTCACCTGAGTTTACTACTGTCTGGATTACCTGTTCATTCCTCACCTGAGTTTACTACTGTCAGGATTACCTGTTCATTACTCACCTGAGTTTACTACTGTCAGGATTACCTGTTCATTACTCACCTGAGTTTACTACTGTCAGGATTACCTGTTCACTACTCACCTGAGTTTACTACTGTCAGGATTACCTGTTCATTCCTCACCTGAGTTTACTACTGTCAGGATTACCTGTTCATTCCTCACCTGAGTTTACTACTGTCAGGATTACCTGTTCATTACTCACCTGAGTTTACTACTGTCAGGATTACCTGTTCACTCCTCACCTGAGTTTACTACTGTCAGGATTACCTGTTCATTCCTCACCTGAGTTTACTACTGTCAGGATTACCTGTTCACTCCTCACCTGAGTTTACTACTGTCAGGATTACCTGTTCACTCCTCACCTGAGTTTACTACTGTCAGGATTACCTGTTCATTCCTCACCTGAGTTTACTACTGTCTGGATTACCTGTTCACTCCTCACCTGAGTTTACTACTGTCAGGATTACCTGTTCATTACTCACCTGAGTTTACTACTGTCAGGATTACCTGTTCACTCCTCACCTGAGTTTACTACTGTCAGGATTACCTGTTCATTCCTCACCTGAGTTTACTACTGTCAGGATTACCTGTTCATTACTCACCTGAGTTTACTACTGTCAGGATTACCTGTTCATTACTCACCTGAGTTTACTACTGTCAGGATTACCTGTTCATTACTCACCTGAGTTTACTACTGTCAGGATTACCTGTTCACTCCTCACCTGAGTTTACTACTGTCAGGATTACCTGTTCATTCCTCACCTGAGTTTACTACTGTCAGGATTACCTGTTCACTCCTCACCTGAGTTTACTACTGTCAGGATTACCTGTTCACTCCTCACCTGAGTTTACTACTGTCAGGATTACCTGTTCATTCCTCACCTGAGTTTACTACTGTCAGGATTACCTGTTCATTCCTCACCTGAGTTTACTACTGTCAGGATTACCTGTTCATTCCTCACCTGAGTTTACTACTGTCAGGATTACCTGTTCACTCCTCACCTGAGTTTACTACTGTCAGGATTACCTGTTCATTCCTCACCTGAGTTTACTACTGTCAGGATTACCTGTTCATTCCTCACCTGAGTTTACTACTGTCAGGATTACCTGTTCACTCCTCACCTGAGTTTACTACTGTCAGGATTACCTGTTCATTACTCACCTGAGTTTACTACTGTCAGGATTACCTGTTCATTACTCACCTGAGTTTACTACTGTCAGGATTACCTGTTCACTCCTCACCTGAGTTTACTACTGTCAGGATTACCTGTTCATTACTCACCTGAGTTTACTACTGTCAGGATTACCTGTTCACTCCTCACCTGAGTTTACTACTGTCAGGATTACCTGTTCACTCCTCACCTGAGTTTACTACTGTCAGGATTACCTGTTCATTACTCACCTGAGTTTACTACTGTCAGGATTACCTGTTCATTCCTCACCTGAGTTTACTACTGTCAGGATTACCTGTTCATTCCTCACCTGAGTTTACTACTGTCAGGATTACCTGTTCATTCCTCACCTGAGTTTACTACTGTCAGGATTACCTGTTCATTCCTCACCTGAGTTTACTACTGTCAGGATTACCTGTTCATTACTCACCTGAGTTTACTACTGTCAGGATTACCTGTTCATTCCTCACCTGAGTTTACTACTGTCAGGATTACCTGTTCATTACTCACCTGAGTTTACTACTGTCAGGATTACCTGTTCACTCCTCACCTGAGTTTACTACTGTCAGGATTACCTGTTCATTCCTCACCTGAGTTTACTACTGTCAGGATTACCTGTTCATTCCTCACCTGAGTTTACTACTGTCAGGATTACCTGTTCATTCCTCACCTGAGTTTACTACTGTCAGGATTACCTGTTCATTCCTCACCTGAGTTTACTACTGTCAGGATTACCTGTTCATTCCTCACCTGAGTTTACTACTGTCAGGATTACCTGTTCACTCCTCACCTGAGTTTACTACTGTCAGGATTACCTGTTCATAACTCACCTGAGTTTACTACTGTCAGGATTACCTGTTCATTCCTCACCTGAGTTTACTACTGTCAGGATTACCTGTTCATTACTCACCTGAGTTTACTACTGTCAGGATTACCTGTTCACTCCTCACCTGAGTTTACTACTGTCAGGATTACCTGTTCATTCCTCACCTGAGTTTACTACTGTCAGGATTACCTGTTCATTACTCACCTGAGTTTACTACTGTCAGGATTACCTGTTCATTACTCACCTGAGTTTACTACTGTCAGGATTACCTGTTCATTACTCACCTGAGTTTACTACTGTCAGGATTACCTGTTCACTCCTCACCTGAGTTTACTACTGTCAGGATTACCTGTTCATTCCTCACCTGAGTTTACTACTGTCAGGATTACCTGTTCACTCCTCACCTGAGTTTACTACTGTCAGGATTACCTGTTCATTCCTCACCTGAGTTTACTACTGTCAGGATTACCTGTTCATTCCTCACCTGAGTTTACTACTGTCAGGATTACCTGTTCATTCCTCACCTGAGTTTACTACTGTCAGGATTACCTGTTCATTCCTCACCTGAGTTTACTACTGTCAGGATTACCTGTTCACTCCTCACCTGAGTTTACTACTGTCAGGATTACCTGTTCACTCCTCACCTGAGTTTACTACTGTCAGGATTACCTGTTCATTCCTCACCTGAGTTTACTACTGTCAGGATTACCTGTTCATTACTCACCTGAGTTTACTACTGTCAGGATTACCTGTTCACTCCTCACCTGAGTTTACTACTGTCAGGATTACCTGTTCACTCCTCACCTGAGTTTACTACTGTCAGGATTACCTGTTCATTACTCACCTGAGTTTACTACTGTCAGGATTACCTGTTCATTACTCACCTGAGTTTACTACTGTCAGGATTACCTGTTCATTACTCACCTGAGTTTACTACTGTCAGGATTACCTGTTCATTCCTCACCTGAGTTTACTACTGTCAGGATTACCTGTTCATTACTCACCTGAGTTTACTACTGTCAGGATTACCTGTTCATTACTCACCTGAGTTTACTACTGTCAGGATTACCTGTTCATTCCTCACCTGAGTTTACTACTGTCAGGATTACCTGTTCATTACTCACCTGAGTTTACTACTGTCAGGATTACCTGTTCACTCCTCACCTGAGTTTACTACTGTCAGGATTACCTGTTCACTACTCACCTGAGTTTACTACTGTCAGGATTACCTGTTCACTCCTCACCTGAGTTTACTACTGTCAGGATTACCTGTTCATTACTCACCTGAGTTTACTACTGTCAGGATTACCTGTTCATTCCTCACCTGAGTTTACTACTGTCAGGATTACCTGTTCATTCCTCACCTGAGTTTACTACTGTCAGGATTACCTGTTCATTCCTCACCTGAGTTTACTACTGTCAGGATTACCTGTTCATTCCTCACCTGAGTTTACTACTGTCAGGATTACCTGTTCATTCCTCACCTGAGTTTACTACTGTCAGGATTACCTGTTCATTCCTCACCTGAGTTTACTACTGTCAGGATTACCTGTTCACTCCTCACCTGAGTTTACTACTGTCAGGATTACCTGTTCACTCCTCACCTGAGTTTACTACTGTCAGGATTACCTGTTCATTACTCACCTGAGTTTACTACTGTCAGGATTACCTGTTCATTCCTCACCTGAGTTTACTACTGTCAGGATTACCTGTTCATTCCTCACCTGAGTTTACTACTGTCAGGATTACCTGTTCATTCCTCACCTGAGTTTACTACTGTCAGGATTACCTGTTCATTACTCACCTGAGTTTACTACTGTCAGGATTACCTGTTCATTCCTCACCTGAGTTTACTACTGTCAGGATTACCTGTTCATTCCTCACCTGAGTTTACTACTGTCAGGATTACCTGTTCATTCCTCACCTGAGTTTACTACTGTCAGGATTACCTGTTCATTCCTCACCTGAGTTTACTACTGTCAGGATTACCTGTTCATTCCTCACCTGAGTTTACTACTGTCAGGATTACCTGTTCATTCCTCACCTGAGTTTACTACTGTCAGGATTACCTGTTCACTCCTCACCTGAGTTTACTACTGTCAGGATTACCTGTTCACTCCTCACCTGAGTTTACTACTGTCAGGATTACCTGTTCATTACTCACCTGAGTTTACTACTGTCAGGATTACCTGTTCATTCCTCACCTGAGTTTACTACTGTCAGGATTACCTGTTCATTCCTCACCTGAGTTTACTACTGTCAGGATTACCTGTTCATTCCTCACCTGAGTTTACTACTGTCAGGATTACCTGTTCATTACTCACCTGAGTTTACTACTGTCAGGATTACCTGTTCATTCCTCACCTGAGTTTACTACTGTCAGGATTACCTGTTGACTCCTCACCTGAGTTTACTACTGTCAGGATTACCTGTTCATTCCTCACCTGAGTTTACTACTGTCAGGATTACCTGTTCATTCCTCACCTGAGTTTACTACTGTCAGGATTACCTGTTCATTCCTCACCTGAGTTTACTACTGTCAGGATTACCTGTTCATTCCTCACCTGAGTTTACTACTGTCAGGATTACCTGTTCACTCCTCACCTGAGTTTACTACTGTCAGGATTACCTGTTCATTCCTCACCTGAGTTTACTACTGTCAGGATTACCTGTTCATTCCTCACCTGAGTTTACTACTGTCAGGATTACCTGTTCATTCCTCACCTGAGTTTACTACTGTCAGGATTACCTGTTCATTCCTCACCTGAGTTTACTACTGTCAGGATTACCTGTTCATTCCTCACCTGAGTTTACTACTGTCAGGATTACCTGTTCATTCCTCACCTGAGTTTACTACTGTCAGGATTACCTGTTCATTCCTCACCTGAGTTTACTACTGTCAAGATTACCTGTTCATTCCTCACCTGAGTTTACTACTGTCAGGATTACCTGTTCATTCCTCACCTGAGTTTACTACTGTCAGGATTACCTGTTCATTACTCACCTGAGTTTACTACTGTCAGGATTACCTGTTCATTCCTCACCTGAGTTTACTCTAAACAAATCCAACCTTATTATCCACAACTTTAAATTGAAGTGTTTGATATCTCTCTGTGAACGAGTAATTGCTTCCCTGTGATCTTAGTATGGAATAAAAACTTTGCTTTATCTTTAATAAATCCTTGTGCTTCTGCTCAGGCTAAATCTTTAATTAAACTCATCCACTCTATTAGGTTTGTTAAAGACCTTTTTTACTCCCTTCGTCTCTCTGCTATAAATATGAACAACTGAACGGATCAATGTAACAACTACTTGTCTGTCCCAAGTCGCGAAAAATCTTTTGGCATGTAAATTGATTCAGTTCCTGTAAATTGATTCAGTTCCTGTAAATTGATTCAGTTACTGTAAATTGATTCAGTTCTTTTAAATTGATTCAGTTCTTGTAAATTGATTCAGCTCTTGTAAATTGATTCAGTTCCTGTAAATTGATTCAGTTCTTGTAAATTGTTTCAGTTCTTGTGAATTGATTCAGTTCTTGTGAATTGATTCTTGTATGTTGATTCAGTTCTTGTAAATGTCACGAATATTACCGAAGGTGACTCCCCTTCTTGTTCGGGTGGCGCTCGGCGGTCGTCGTCACCGGTCTACTAGCTATCACCGATCCGTTGTTCTGTGTTCCTTTGGTTTTGTCTGATTGGTATCACCTGTTTCTTGTTTGGTTGTTAGGGTAGGGTTATATATAGTTTGTTCAGCCCGCTTCTGTTTCGTGCGGGCTTGTTCGTCTGTTCATTGTTTGAGTGTATTTTGTTTGTGTTTTTGGTTTCGCGCTGTCCTTTAATATTTCTGATCATTTGTTTTCCTACTTTTGTTCATGTTATTTTTCTGAGCGTGTTTTTTCCCACATCTTTTGCTCTCTGCGCCTGACTCCACACCTCCTCACTCATTTGCCGTAACAGTAAATTGATTCCGTTCTTGTAAATTGATTCAGTTCTTGTGAATTGATTCAGTTCTTGTAAATTGATTCAGTTCTTGTGAATTGATTCAGTTCTTGTAAATTGATTCAGTTCTTGTAAATTGATTCAGTTCTTGTGAATTGATTCAGTTCTTGTGAATTGATTCAGTTCTTGTGAATTGATTCAGTTCTTGTAAATTGATTCAGTTCTTGTGAATTGATTCAGTTCTTGTAAATTGATTCAGTTCTTGTGAATTGATTCAGTTCTTGTGAATTGATTCAGTTCTTGTAAATTGATTCAGTTCTTGTGAATTGATTCAGTTCTTGTAAATTGATTCAGTTCTTGTAAATTGATTCAGTTCTTGTGAATTGATTCAGTTCTTGTGAATTGATTCAGTTCTTGTAAATTGATTCAGTTCTTGTGAATTGATTCAGTTCTTGTAAATTGATTCAGTTCTTGTAAATTGATTCAGTTCTTGTAAATGATCAAGCAAATGTACTGACTAAATAAGAATCAGTAAAATTCACAGTGTTGCTGTATGAACAGAGTTGTCAATTCTTGCTTTAAATATAACTCCCAGATTCTGGTTCTTTCTCAGTACCACTGTTGCTGTGTTGGCTTCTCTACCAGACAGGTAGTGTTGGTTTCTATACCAGACAGGTTGTGTTGGTTTCTCTACCAGACAGGTAGTGTTGGTTTCTCTACCAGTCAGGTAGTGTTGGTTTCTATACCAGACAGGTAGTGTTGGTTTCTATACCAGACAGGTAGTGTTGGTTTCTATACCAGACAGGTAGTGTTGGTTTCTATACCAGACAGGTAGTGTTGGTTTCTATACCAGCCAGGTAGTGTTGGTTTCTATACCAGACAGGTAGTGTTGGTTTCTCTACCAGACAGGTAGTGTTGGTTTCTCTACCAGACTGGTAGTGTTGGTTTCTATACCAGCCAGGTAGTGTTGTTTTCTATACCAGACAGGTAGTGTTGGTTTCTCTACCAGTCAGGTAGTGTTGGTAGTGCTGCTTCTGGTGAGGAGACCGAGACAGCTGAACCTCCATCAGGGAGAGCTGTGGTGTACTGTGGTGTCAGGGAGAGCAGAGCTGTGGTGTACTGGGCTGTGGTGTACTGTGGTGTCAGGGAGAGCAGAGCTGTGGTGTACTGGGCTGTGGTGTACTGTGGTGTCAGGGAGAGCAGAGCTGTGGCGTACTGTGGTGTCAGGGAGAGCAGAGCTGTGGTGTACTGTGGTGTCAGGTAGAGCAGAGCTGTGGTGTACTGGGCTGTGGTGTCAGGGAGAGCTGTGGTGTACTGTGGTGTCAGGGAGAGCTGTGGTGTACTGTGGTGCCAGGGAGAGCTGTGGTGTACTGTGGTGTCAGGGAGAGCTGTGGTGTACTGTGGTGTCAGGGAGAGCAGAGCTGTGGTGTACTGTGGTGTCAGGGAGAGCAGAGGTGTGGTTTACTGGGCTGTGGTGTACTGTGGTGTCAGGGTGAGCAGAGGTGTGGTTTACTGGGCTGTGGTGTCAGGGAGAGCAGATGGATGGTTTTACTGGGCTGTGGTGTCAGGGAGAGCAGAGCTGTGGTGTCAGGGAGAGCAGATGGATGGTTTTACTGGGCTGTGGTTAGGGTTTGTGATGGGACACTGGAGAGAGCAGATGGATCAGTCAGCACAGCCACTGGAATAATCCTGTCAGTGGGAGGCGTGGCTTGTAGGAGCCAGAACGGCTCATAGGAGCAGGAGCCTATCGTTGTCATGTGAGGCAGCATGATGTACTAGTACACGGCCTGGACAGGACGCTAGGTGTGAGGCAGCATGATGTACTAGTACACACCCTGGACAGGACGCTAGGTGTGAGGCAGCATGATGTACTAGTACAGGGCCTGGACAGGACGCTAGGTGTGAGGCAGCATGATGTACAAGTATACGGCCTGGGCAGGACGCTAGGTGTGAGGCAGCATGATGTACTAGTACACACCCTGGACAGGACGCTAGGTGTGAGGCAGCATGATGTACTAGTACACGGCCCTGGACAGGACGCTAGGTGTGAGGCAGCATGATGTACTAGTATACACCCTGGACAGGACGCTAGGTGTGAGGCAGCATGATGTACTAGTACACGGCCTGGACAGGACGCTAGGTGTGAGGCAGCATGATGTACTAGTACACGGCCTGGACAGGACGCTAGGTGTGAGGCAGCATGATGCACTAGTACACGGCCCTGGACAGGACGCTAGTTGTGAGGCAGCATGATGTACTAGTACACACCCTGGACAGGACGCTAGGTGTGAGGCAGCATGATGTACTAGTATACACCCTGGACAGGACGCTAGGTGTGAGGCAGCATGATGTACTAGTATACACCCTGGACAGGACGCTAGGTGTGAGGCAGCATGATGTACTAGTACACGGCCTGGACAGGACGCTAGGTGTGAGGCAGCATGATGTACTAGTATACACCCTGGACAGGACGCTAGGTGTGAGGCAGCATGATGTACTAGTACATGGCCTGGACAGGACGCTAGGTGTGAGGCAGCATGATGTACTAGTACACGGCCTGGACAGGACGCTAGGTGTGAGGCAGCATGATGTACTAGTACACGGCCTGGACAGGACGCTAGGTGTGAGGCAGCATGATGTACTAGTACACGGCCTGGACAGGACGCTAGGTGTGAGGCAGCATGATGTACTAGTACACGGCCTGGACAGGACGCTAGGTGTGAGGCAGCATGATGTACTAGTACACGGCCCTGGACAGGACGCTAGGTGTGAGGCAGCATGATGTACTAGTACACACCCTGGACAGGACGCTAGGTGTGAGGCAGCATGATGTACTAGTACACGGCCTGGACAGGACGCTAGGTGTGAGGCAGCATGATGCACTAGTACACGGCCTGGACAGGACGCTAGGTGTGAGGCAGCATGATGTACTAGTACAGGGCCTGGACAGGACGCTAGGTGTGAGGCAGCATGATGTACTAGTACACGGCCCTGGACAGGACGCTAGGTGTGAGGCAGCATGATGTACTAGTACACGGCCTGGACAGGACGCTAGGTGTGAGGCAGCATGATGTACTAGTACACGGCCCTGGACAGGACGCTAGGTGTGAGGCAGCATGATGTACTAATACACGGCCTGGACAGGACGCTAGGTGTGAGGCAGCATGATGTACTAGTAAACGGCCTGGACAGGACGCTAGGTGTGAGGCAGCATGATGTACTAGTACACGGCCCTGGACAGGACGCTAGGTGTGAGGCAGCATGATGTACTAGTATACACACTGGACAGGACGCTAGTTGTGAGGCAGCATGATGTACTAGTACACGGCCTGGACAGGACGCTAGGTGTGAGGCAGCATGATGTACTAGTACACGGCCTGGACAGGACGCTAGGGGTGAGGCAGCATGATGTACTAGTACACAGCCCTGGACAGGACGCTAGGTGTGAGGCAGCATGATGTACTAGTACACGGCCTGGACAGGACGCTAGGTGTGAGGCAGCATGATGTACTAGTATACGGCCTGGACAGGACGCTAGGTGTGAGGCAGCATGATGTACTAGTATACGGCCTGGACAGGACGCTAGGTGTGAGGCAGCATGATGTACTAGTACACGGCCTGGACAGGACGCTAGGTGTGAGGCAGCATGATGTACTAGTATACGGCCTGGACAGGACGCTAGGTGTGAGGCAGCATGATGTACTAGTACACGGCCCTGGACAGGACGCTAGGTGTGAGGCAGCATGATGTACTAGTATACACACTGGACAGGACGCTAGTTGTGAGGCAGCATGATGTACTAGTACACGGCCTGGACAGGACGCTAGGTGTGAGGCAGCATGATGTACTAGTACACGGCCTGGACAGGACGCTAGGTGTGAGGCAGCATGATGTACTAGTACACGGCCTGGACAGGACGCTAGGTGTGAGGCAGCATGATGTACTAGTACACACCCTGGACAGGACGCTAGGTGTGAGGCAGCATGATGTACTAGTACACACCCTGGACAGGACGCTAGGGGTGAGGCAGCATGATGTACTAGTACACAGCCCTGGACAGGACGCTAGGTGTGAGGCAGCATGATGTACTAGTACACGGCCTGGACAGGACGCTAGGTGTGAGGCAGCATGATGTACTAGTATACGGCCTGGACAGGACGCTAGGTGTGAGGCAGCATGATGTACTAGTACACGGCCTGGACAGGACGCTAGGTGTGAGGCAGCATGATGTACTAGTACACGGCCTGGACAGGACGCTAGGTGTGAGGCAGCATGATGTACTAGTATACGGCCTGGACAGGACGCTAGGTGTGAGGCAGCATGATGTGCTAGTACACGGCCTGGACAGGACGCTAGGTGTGAGGCAGCATGATGTACTAGTACACACCCTGGACAGGACGCTAGGTGTGAGGCAGCATGATGTACTAGTATACGGCCTGGACAGGACGCTAGGTGTGAGGCAGCATGATGTACTAGTACACGGCCCTGGACAGGACGCTAGGTGTGAGGCAGCATGATGTACTAGTACACACCCTGGACAGGACGCTAGGTGTGAGGCAGCATGATGTACTAGTATACACCCTGGACAGGACGCTAGGTGTGACGCAGCATGATGTACTAGTACACACCCTGGACAGGACGCTAGGTGTGAGGCAGCATGATGTACTAGTACACGGCCTGGACAGGACGCTAGGTGTGAATCAGCATGATGTACTAGTACACGGCCTGGACAGGACGCTAGGGGTGAGGCAGCATGATGTACTAGTACACGGCCTGGACAGGACGCTAGGTGTGAGGCAGCATGATGTACTAGTACACGGCCTGGACAGGACGCTAGGTGTGAGGCAGCATGATGTACTAGTACACGGCCTGGACAGGACGCTAGGTGTGAGGCAGCATGATGTACTAGTACACGGCCCTGGACAGGACGCTAGGTGTGAGGCAGCATGATGTACTAGTACACGGCCCTGGACAGGACGCTAGGTGTGAGGCAGCATGATGTACTAGTACACGGCCCTGGACAGGACGCTAGGTGTGAGGCAGCATGATGTACTAGTACACGGCCTGGACAGGACGCTAGGTGTGAGGCAGCATGATGTACTAGTACACGGCCTGGACAGGACGCTAGGTGTGAGGCAGTATGATGTACTAGTACAGGGCCTGGACAGGACGCTAGGTGTGAGGCAGCATGATGTACTAGTACACGGCCTGGACAGGACGCTAGGTGTGAGGCAGCATGATGTACTAGTACACGGCCTGGACAGGACGCTAGGTGTGAGGCAGCATGATGTACTAGTACAGGGCCCTGGACAGGACGCTAGGTGTGAGGCAGCATGATGTACTAGTACACGGCCTGGACAGGACGCTAGGTGTGAGGCAGAGACGCATCCCATTTTTACGCTCTTTGATATGACTCGGCTGGGGGATCGAACTCCCAACCTTCACGATCTCAGGGCAGACACTCTAACCACAAGGCCTCGACAAGCTAGAAGAGGTAATCACATGAACTTGCCCAGTCACAACACAGCTAGTTCCTATATGTTTCACTTGTCCTGTTATGAGATAGTCCCTGTGTCCCGAGTCCACGTGACAAATGGCACCCTATTCCCTATGTCGGCACCAATAGGGTTCTGGTCAAGAAGCAGTGCGCTAGGGAGGGTACCATGTGGGATGTGGACTTGGACCACTGTGACAGGGACTGCTGCTTCCCGGTCCTGAAACGAGACAGACCAAGGACCTGTCAAACACCTTCGGTTAGGTGAACTGAACCTCCGTAACAGCTCTCTGTCCCAAATGGCAGCCTAGGCCTTTACATACTCCCATTGGGCTCTGGTCAAAAGCAGTGCACTAGGGAATAGGGTGCGCACTATTCCTTATATGTTCCCATTGGGCTCTGGTCAAAAGTAGTGCACTAGGGAATAGGGTGCGCACTATTCCTTATATGTTCCCATTGGGCTCTGGTCAAAAGTAGTGCACTAGGGAATAGGGTGCGCACTATTCCTTATATGTTCCCATTGGGCTCTGGTCAAAGGTAGTGGACTAGGGAGGGTGCCATTTGTGACAGAGAGCTGTTATGGAGCTCCATATCTCTGAGGGCAGATGACCTAACCAACGGTGTCCTAGGGCTGCTGGTCATATTGTGGGGTATGTAGATGTGGAGGAGCAGCAGTGTCCTAGGGCTGCTGGTCTTATTGTGGGGTATGTAGATGTGGAGGAGCAGCAGTGTTCTAGGGCTGCTGGTCTTATTGTGGGGTATGTAGATGTGGAGGAGCAGCAGTGTTCTAGGGCTGCTGGTCTTATTGTGGGGTATGTAGATGTGGAGGAGCAGCAGTGTCCTAGGGCTGCTGGTCTTATTGTGGGGTGTGTAGATGTGGGGGAGCAGCAGTGTTCTAGGGCTGCTGGTCTTATTGCAGGGTATGTAGATGTGGGGGAGCAGCAGTGTCCTAGGGCTGCTGGTCTTATTGTGGGGTGTGTAGATGTGGGGGAGCAGCAGTGTTCTAGGGCTGCTGGTCTTATTGTGGGGTATGTAGATGTGGGGGAGCAGCAGTGTTCTAGGGCTGCTGGTCATATTGTGGGGTATGTAGATGTGGAGGAGCAGCAGTGTCCTAGGGCTGCTGGTCTTATTGTGGGGTATGTAGATGTGGGGGAGCAGCAGTGTTCTAGGGCTGCTGGTCTTATTGTGGGGTATGTAGATGTGGTGGAGCAGCAGTGTCCTAGGGCTGCTGGTCTTATTGTGGGGTATGTAGATGTGGAGGAGCAGCAGTGTCCTAGGGCTGCTGGTCTTATTGTGGGGTATGTAGATGTGGTGGAGCAGCAGTGTTCTAGGGCTGCTGGTCTTATTGTGGGGTATGTAGATGTGGTGGAGCAGCAGTGTCCTAGGGCTGCTGGTCTTATTGTGGGGTATGTAGATGTGGAGGAGCAGCAGTGTTCTAGGGCTGCTGGTCATATTGTGGGGTATGTAGATGTGGAGGAGCAGCAGTGTTCTAGGGCTGCTGGTCTTATTGTGGGGTATGTAGATGTGGAGGAGCAGCAGTGTCCTAGGGCTGCTTGTCTTATTGTGGGGTATGTAGATGTGGAGGAGCAGCAGTGTCCTAGGGCTGCTTGTCTTATTGTGGGGTATGTAGATGTGGAAGAGCAGCAGTGTCCTAGGGCTGCTGGTCTTATTGTGGGGTATGTAGATGTGGAGGAGCAGCAGTGTTCTAGGGCTGCTGGTCTTATTGTGGGGTATGTAGATGTGGGGGAGCAGCAGTGTTCTAGGGCTGCTGGTCTTATTGTGGGGTATGTAGATGTGGTGGGGTAGTGTCCTAGGGCTGCTGGTCTTATTGTGGGGTATGTAGATGTGGGGGAGCAGCAGTGTTCTAGGGCTGCTGGTCTTATTGTGGGGTATGTAGATGTGGGGGAGCAGCAGTGTCCTAGGGCTGCTGGTCTTATTGTGGGGTATGTAGATGTGGTGGGGTAGTGTCCTAGGGCTGCTGGTCTTATTGTGGGGTATGTAGATGTGGGGGAGCAGCAGTGTCCTAGGGCTGCTGGTCTTATTGTGGGATATGTAGATGTGGGGGAGCAGCAGTGTTCTAGGGCTGCTGGTCTTATTGTGGGGTATGTAGATGTGGAGGAGCAGCAGTGTTCTAGGGCTGCTGGTCTTATTGTGGGGTATGTAGATGTGGGGGAGCAGCAGTGTTCTAGGGCTGCTGGTCTTATTGTAGGGTATGTAGATGTGGAGGAGCAGCAGTGTCCTGGGGCTGCTGGTCTTATTGTGGGGTATGTAGATGTGGAGGAGCAGCAGTGTCCTAGGGCTGCTGGTCTTATTGTGGGGTATGTAGATGTGGTGGAGCAGCAGTGTCCTAGGGCTGCTGGTCTTATTGTGGGGTATGTAGATGTGGGGAGCAGCAGTGTCCTAGGGCTGCTGGTCTTATTGTGGGGTATGTAGATGTGGTGGAGCAGCAGTGTTCTAGGGCTGCTGGTCTTATTGTGGGGTATGTAGATGTGGGGGAGCAGCAGTGTTCTAGGGCTGCTGGTCTTATTGTGGGGTATGTAGATGTGGAGGAGCAGCAGTGTCCTAGGGCTGCTGGTCTTATTGTGGGGTATGTAGATGTGGTGGAGCAGCAGTGTCCTAGGGCTGCTGGTCTTATTGTGGGGTATGTAGATGTGGGGGAGCAGCAGTGTTCTAGGGCTGCTGGTCTTATTGTGGGGTATGTAGATGTGGTGGAGCAGCAGTGTCCTAGGGCTGCTGGTCTTATTGTGGGGTATGTAGATGTGGAGGAGCAGCAGTGTCCTAGGGCTGCTGGTCTTATTGTGGGGTATGTAGATGTGGAGGAGCAGCAGTGTTCTAGGGCTGCTGGTCTTATTGTGGGGTATGTAGATGTGGTGGGGTAGTGTCCTAGGGCTGCTGGTCTTATTGTGGGGTATGTAGATGTGGGGGAGCAGCAGTGTCCTAGGGCTGCTGGTCTTATTGTGGGATATGTAGATGTGGGGGAGCAGCAGTGTTCTAGGGCTGCTGGTCTTATTGTGGGGTATGTAAATGTGGAGGAGCAGCAGTGTCCTAGGGCTGCTGGTCTTATTGTGGGGTATGTAGATGTGGGGGAGCAGCAGTGTTCTAGGGCTGCTGGTCTTATTGTAGGGTATGCAGATGTGGAGGAGCAGCAGTGTCCTGGGGCTGCTGGTCTTATTGTGGGGTATGTAGATGTGGAGGAGCAGCAGTGTCCTAGGGCTGCTGGTCTTATTGTGGGGTATGTAGATGTGGTGGAGCAGCAGTGTCCTAGGGCTGCTGGTCTTATTGTGGGGTATGTAGATGTGGGGGAGCAGCAGTGTCCTAGGGCTGCTGGTCTTATTGTGGGGTATGTAGATGTGGTGGAGCAGCAGTGTTCTAGGGCTGCTGGTCTAATTGTGGGGTATGTAGATGTGGGGGAGCAGCAGTGTTCTAGGGCTGCTGGTCTTATTGTGGGGTATGTAGATGTGGAGGAGCAGCAGTGTCCTAGGGCTGCTGGTCTTATTGTGGGGTATGTAGATGTGGTGGAGCAGCAGTGTCCTAGGGCTGCTGGTCTTATTGTGGGGTATGTAGATGTGGGGGAGCAGCAGTGTTCTAGGGCTGCTTGTCTTATTGTGGGGTATGTAGATGTGGAGGAGCAGCAGTGTCCTAGGGCTGCTTGTCTTATTGTGGGGTATGTAGATGTGGAAGAGCAGCAGTGTCCTAGGGCTGCTGGTCTTATTGTGGGGTATGTAGATGTGGAGGAGCAGCAGTGTTCTAGGGCTGCTGGTCTTATTGTGGGGTATGTAGATGTGGGGGAGCAGCAGTGTTCTAGGGCTGCTGGTCTTATTGTGGGGTATGTAGATGTGGTGGGGTAGTGTCCTAGGGCTGCTGGTCTTATTGTGGGGTATGTAGATGTGGGGGAGCAGCAGTGTTCTAGGGCTGCTGGTCTTATTGTGGGGTATGTAGATGTGGGGGAGCAGCAGTGTCCTAGGGCTGCTGGTCTTATTGTGGGGTATGTAGATGTGGTGGGGTAGTGTCCTAGGGCTGCTGGTCTTATTGTGGGGTATGTAGATGTGGGGGAGCAGCAGTGTCCTAGGGCTGCTGGTCTTATTGTGGGATATGTAGATGTGGGGGAGCAGCAGTGTTCTAGGGCTGCTGGTCTTATTGTGGGGTATGTAGATGTGGAGGAGCAGCAGTGTCCTAGGGCTGCTGGTCTTATTGTGGGGTATGTAGATGTGGGGGAGCAGCAGTGTTCTATGGCTGCTGGTCTTATTGTAGGGTATGTAGATGTGGAGGAGCAGCAGTGTCCTGGGGCTGCTGGTCTTATTGTGGGGTATGTAGATGTGGAGGAGCAGCAGTGTCCTAGGGCTGCTGGTCTTATTGTGGGGTATGTAGATGTGGTGGAGCAGCAGTGTCCTAGGGCTGCTGGTCTTATTGTGGGGTATGTAGATGTGGGGGAGCAGCAGTGTCCTAGGGCTGCTGGTCTTATTGTGGGGTATGTAGATGTGGTGGAGCAGCAGTGTTCTAGGGCTGCTGGTCTTATTGTGGGGTATGTAGATGTGGGGGAGCAGCAGTGTTCTAGGGCTGCTGGTCTTATTGTGGGGTATGTAGATGTGGAGGAGCAGCAGTGTCCTAGGGCTGCTGGTCTTATTGTGGGGTATGTAGATGTGGTGGAGCAGCAGTGTCCTAGGGCTGCTGGTCTTATTGTGGGGTATGTAGATGTGGGGGAGCAGCAGTGTTCTAGGGCTGCTGGTCTTATTGTGGGGTATGTAGATGTGGTGGAGCAGCAGTGTCCTAGGGCTGCTGGTCTTATTGTGGGGTATGTAGATGTGGAGGAGCAGCAGTGTCCTAGGGCTGCTGGTCTTATTGTGGGGTATGTAGATGTGGAGGAGCAGCAGTGTTCTAGGGCTGCTGGTCTTATTGTGGGGTATGTAGATGTGGTGGGGTAGTGTCCTAGGGCTGCTGGTCTTATTGTGGGGTATGTAGATGTGGGGAGCAGCAGTGTCCTAGGGCTGCTGGTCTTATTGTGGGATATGTAGATGTGGGGGAGCAGCAGTGTTCTAGGGCTGCTGGTCTTATTGTGGGGTATGTAAATGTGGAGGAGCAGCAGTGTCCTAGGGCTGCTGGTCTTATTATGGGGTATGTAGATGTGGGGGAGCAGCAGTGTTCTAGGGCTGCTGGTCTTATTGTAGGGTATGCAGATGTGGAGGAGCAGCAGTGTCCTGGGGCTGCTGGTCTTATTGTGGGGTATGTAGATGTGGAGGAGCAGCAGTGTCCTAGGGCTGCTGGTCTTATTGTGGGGTATGTAGATGTGGTGGAGCAGCAGTGTCCTAGGGCTGCTGGTCTTATTGTGGGGTATGTAGATGTGGGGGAGCAGCAGTGTCCTAGGGCTGCTGGTCTTATTGTGGGGTATGTAGATGTGGTGGAGCAGCAGTGTTCTAGGGCTGCTGGTCTAATTGTGGGGTATGTAGATGTGGGGAGCAGCAGTGTTCTAGGGCTGCTGGTCTTATTGTGGGGTATGTAGATGTGGAGGAGCAGCAGTGTCCTAGGGCTGCTGGTCTTATTGTGGGGTATGTAGATGTGGTGGAGCAGCAGTGTCCTAGGGCTGCTGGTCTTATTGTGGGGTATGTAGATGTGGGGGAGCAGCAGTGTTCTAGGGCTGCTGGTCTTATTGTGGGGTATGTAGATGTGGAGGAGCAGCAGTGTCCTAGGGCTGCTGGTCTTATTGTGGGGTATGTAGATGTGGAGGAGCAGCAGTGTCCTAGGGCTGCTGGTCTTATTGTGGGGTATGTAGATGTGGAGGAGCAGCAGTGTCCTAGGGCTGCTGGTCTTATTGTGGGGTATGTAGATGGAGGAGCAGCAGTGTTCTAGGGCTGCTGGTCTTATTGTGGGGTATGTAGATGTGGTGGGGCGGCATGTTTAAGGGGGGAGAAGAGGGATGTGGCTCATCATGCATTACCCAGAAGGCACAGTGTCACACAGAGTGATTTGTAATTACCGTAAAGCTTTTTCTGACTGCAGGTTTGAGCTCAATAAATTGTCACCTCGGGAGATCACTGCCATTTTAGAGTCACTGAATATCAGGACATGGATTTATACGGATGGTCTCAAAACATTAAATATCTTAACTGAATATACTGAAATAGATTGTATATATTAAATATGTTACTGTATGTATTCGTCAGAAGTTCAACGTGTATTGTCCATGGTGTGAGTCCTCCCTACATGATGTTTGTCTGTTGCATTCCAGTGCTGACAACTCACCAACAATGTTTCACTTGGCAGTCAACTGCAGCGAGAGTTAAACCTGTTATCAACCCTCTCTCTGCCTGACCCCTACGTAGCTAGAGTTATACATGTTATCAACCCTCTCTCTGTCTGACCCCTACGTAGCTAGAGTTATACATGTTATCAACACTCTCTCTAGAGTTATACATGTTATGTCAGGACCCGGTTTCGAACCTGGGTCTCCGGAGTGAGAAACAGTCACTTAACCAACTGAGCCACGAATAGTCAGCAGAACCCAGAAGATGAGGCAGACACAGCAGTACTTAAGACGGTGTATTTAATAAAGAAAAAAATCCTAAAATACAAAAAATGGCAAATCCAAAAGGTGGTAGGAAAAACACAAAAAGACCTCAAAAGAAACTCACCAAAAAATAAACAAAAACAAAAAACAGAATACCACAAGAACTTCACCCGGAATCGACAAGAGCACACAGAACACTAGGGCAGGGTGCTAACATACAAACACAGAGCACAGAACTGAGGGAAACAAAGGGTTTAAATACAATCAGGGGAAACGAGACACAGGTGCAAACAATAATGGGGATCAAGGGAAAAACACAGGGACAAAAAGCACAATGGGGACATCTACTGACAAAAACCCGGAACAACCCTGGCCAAATCCTGACAGAATCCCCCCTAGGAACGGCTCCTGACGTTCCTACCAGCTCTCTCAGGGTGGAGGACCCTGAACTGACGAATGAGGTCAGGGTCCAGGATGTCTTTGGCAGGAACCCAGGAGCGCTCCTCAGGACCGTAGCCTTCCCAGTCCACCAGATACTGCCAGGACCGCTGCACCCGGCGGGAATCCAGTATCCGGTGGACGGTATAAGCCGGCTGGCCTCCAATGACACGAGGCGGAGGGGAGGTCTGTCTGCCGGGACAAGGGGAGAAAAAACAACAGGTTTTAACAATGACACATGAAATGTGGGATTAATCTTAAGGGATCTGGGTAAGTGTAGGCGATAAGAAACTGGGTTAACTCTCCTGGCAACCTTGAAGGGACCGATGTATTTTTGGGACAGCTTGCGAGACTCCACCCGTAGAGGTAAGTCTCTTGTGGAAAGCCAGACTCTCTGGCCGGGCGCAGGGTAGGCCCGGGACGGCGACGTCTGTTGGCTTGTTGTTGATACCTCTGTGAGGAACGCATCAGATTAAGACGGGTCTTCCTCCACATAAGCCGACAGCGTCTGACGAACCTCAAGGCTGAAGGCACTCTGACTTCTGCCTCCTGGTCCGGGAACAATGGAGGAGCATAGCCAAACTGACACTCGTGCGGGGACATACCAGTGGAGGAGGAGCGCAAGGTGTTGTGCGCGTATTCGGCCCAAACAATAAAGGATGACCATGTGGACGGGTTGTCACGAGTCATACATCGGAGGGTGGTTTCCAGCTCTTGATTCATCCTCTCTGTTTGGCCGTTGGACTCCGGATGGTACCCTGAAGATAGACTGGCAGAAGCCCCCATGAGTTGGCAGAAGGCCTTCCAAAACCTTGAGGCGAACTGGGGACCTCTGTCAGAAACCACATCTTGAGGAATGCCGAAGACTCGGAACACATGATTAATTACCAACTCAGCCGTTTCCTTGGCAGAAGGTAACTTAGTCAGAGGGACAAACCTGGCCGCCTTTGAAAACCTGTCGATTATGACTAGGATAGTAGTATTGCCATGGGATGGAGGAAGTCCAGTAATAAAGTCCAATGAGATATGGGACCAGGGTCTGTGGGGAACAGGTAAAGGGTGAAGGAGTCCTTGAGGGCGGAGGTGAGAAGATTTGCCCTGGCAGCACATGGGGCAGGCATTGACGAAAGTGGCAACGTCTTCTCTTATGGTAGGCCACCAGAACTTACGCTGGATGAACTCCAAGGTGCGACCTACGCCCGGATGACAGGTGAGGCGAGAGGAGTGCCCCCACAGAAGGACCTGAGTCCTCACTGCCTTGGGGACAAACAACCGATTGGCAGGGCCTCCTTTAGGGTCCGGTTCGCTAGCTTGAGCACGTCTCACGGTATCCTCAACTTGCCACGAGATCGGAGCCACAATCTTAGCAGCAGGAAGGACAGGCATGTCCGTGTCATCTCGAATGGCAGGAGCGTAGACTCGGGACAGGGCATCCGGTTTGAGATTCTTCGACCCGGGCCGATAGGTGAGGATAAACTGGAATCGATTGAAGAAAAGAGACCATCTAGCTTGTCTAGAGTTCAATCGCTTCGCCTGCTGGATATACTCCAGATTTTTGTGGTCCGTAAGCACTTGAAACGGGTGAGAAGCCCCCTCGAGCCAGTGTCTCCATTCCTTCAATGCCATCTTAACCGCTAGGAGTTCACGATCCCCACATCGTAGTTCCTCTCAGTCGGGGTAAGCCGGTGTGAGAAGAAAGCGCACGGATGAAGCTTCTTGTCTTCACCCCTCTGAGACAGGACAGCTCCAACACCAACCTCTGATGCGTCTACCTCCACCACAAATGGTTCATCCGTAGTCGGTAGTATCAGGATGGGAGCAGAGAGGACGCGCTGCTTGAGTCCTTGGAAGGCCGTCTCAGCTTCTCTTCCCCACACAAACCTTGCATTGCCACCTTTGGTTAAAGCTGAGAGAGGAGCTGCCACCAAACTGAAGTTCTTGATGAACTTGCGGTAAAAGTTTGTGAAGCCCAGGAAACGCTGAACATCCTTAACGGATTTGGGGGTGGGCCAATCCGCTACCGCCCCTACCTTCCTAGGGTCCATTTGGACTCGACCGGGTTCCACTACAAATCCCAGGAATTGTACTCGGGATGAATGGAATTCACATTTTTCCGGCTTAACGTACAGATGGCTGTCCAGGAGGCGTTTGAGTACTTGTCTGACATGCTTAGTGTGTTCTTGAAGGGAGCTCGAAAAGATGAGGATGTCATCCAAGTAAACGAACACAAATATGTTAAGCATATCCCTAAGCACATCGTTTATGAGCGCTTGGAACACCGCTGGGGCGTTGGTCAGGCCGAAGGGCATCACCAAGTATTCATAGTGACCAGTAGGCGTGTTGAAAGCGGTCTTCCACTCGTCACCAGGTCTGATCCGCACAAGATGGTATGCGTTCCGCAGGTCAAGCTTAGTGAAAACAACTGCTTCCTGGAGCAGCTCGAAGGCTGTGGCCATAAGGGGTAGCGGGTAACGGTTACGGACGGTTATGTCATTGAGTCCCCGGTAGTCGATGCAAGGACGTAATCCACCATCTTTCTTGGCCACAAAGAAAACCCTGCTCCCGCCGGGAGGTTGATGGACGCATGAGGCCTGCTTCCAGAGAGTCCTTGATGTAGGTATCCATAGCAGCTCGTTCGGGTGGAGATAGGGAAAAGATCCGACCCTGGGGGCAAGTGCCCGGAAACAGGTCGATGGGGCAATCGTAAGATCTATGGGGTGGTAGCATGGTGGCCCTCTGTTTGCTAAACACCAGTTTGAGGTCATGGTAACACTCGGGAACTCGGGTCAGGTCGATGGATTCTAAAGACTCGGGAGTAGAACTCGGGGAATTCTGGAAAATACAAGTAGCTTGGCACGTAGGACCCCACTGCTTGATAGTGCCCACAGACCAGTCGATGTGAGGGTTATGGCTGTGAAGCCAGGGGTATCCAAGGACGAGAGGGAACTCGGAACAGGAGATCAAATGAAAGTTCATCAATTCCTGGTGTTGTGAAACTGAAAGTCTCAAGGAGGTAGTGACATGAGTGACAAGTCCAGATCCCAAAGGGCTTCCATCCAATGTAGTAACCCTCATGGGGTCACTTAGAGGTTCAGAGGGAACGCCATTCTCCTTCGCCCAGACACCATCCATGAAGTTACCTGCGGCTCCAGAGTCTACCAAGGCTTGAAGGTGAAGCTTGTGGTTGTCCCAGGAGAGGGTGACTGGAATGAGCAGACGGGAGTTGGACGGATGGGAGGAGGTTATGTTTCCCGTTACAGTTCCCCCGGTCTGTACGGGACAGAGCGTTTCCCTGGAGCCCGGGACACGTGGAACGGAAATGGCCCGGTTTGCCGCAATATAGACAGCGTCGCTCCCTCATCCGGCGGTCTCTCTCAGCCTGGGAGATGCGTCCAATCTGCATGGGTTCCGGTGGAGCCAGCGATGATAAAGGTGGGGACTCGGAGCTGGGACTGATAGGGACTAGAGGTCTACGGTTGAGTTCTCTCTCTCTCAGACGCTGGTCAATGCGTGAGGCCAACTTGATCAGGGACTCGAGATTGTCCGGTGGTTCCCGAGTGGCCAGTTCATCTTGGATAGTGTCGGAAAGGCCTTTCAGAAAGCACACCGTGAGCGCCTCGTTGTTCCAGCCACTCGATGCTGCCACCGTGCGGAACTGGATGGCATAGTCCGTCACGCTGCGCCAACCTTGATGGAGAGTCAGGAGCTGTTTGGCTGAGTCAGAACCACTGCTTGGGCCTTGAAACACTCGTTTGAATTCCTCAGCAAAGGCAGAGTAGCTGGCACAGCAGGAACTATGGGCATCCCACACAGCAGTAGCCCAGGCCAGGGCTTTTTCCGACAGCAGGGTAATGATATATGCGATCTTAGACCGGTCGGTGGGAAACGACGAAGGTTGCAGCTCAAAGGAGAGAGAACATTGAGTGAGAAAGCCTTTACAAGCACTTGGATCACCTGAGAACCGTTGGGGAGGTGGAAGACGAGGTTCAGCCAGGGGGTTAACTGCCATGGGTACGTGAACCTGAGGTACTGGGACGGGAACCGTTGCCGGGGTAAGTCGATCAGATATCTGCTTTATGGAAGTCAGCATCTCCGACAGAAGATGAGAATGTCTAGCCATTAAGGCCTCTTGCTGAACCAGGGCGGCTTCGTGGCGTTGGACAGTCTCCTGGTGGTGGGACAGCGTGGCAAAAAGGTCCTGGGAACTGGCTGCCTCTGGGTTCATTTTTGGCTCTGTGTTTCTGTCAGGACCCGGTTTCGAACCTGGGTCTCCGGAGTGAGAAACAGTCACTTAACCAACTGAGCCACGAATAGTCAGCAGAACCCAGAAGATGAGGCAGACACAGCAGTACTTAAGACGGTGTATTTAATAAAGAAAAAAATCCTAAAATACAAAAGATGGCAAATCCAAAAGGTGGTAGGAAAAACACAAAAAGACCTCAAAAGAAACTCACCAAAAAATAAACAAAAACAAAAAACAGAATACCACAAGAACTTCACCCGGAATCGACAAGAGCACACAGAACACTAGGGCAGGGTGCTAACATACAAACACAGAGCACAGAACTGAGGGAAACAAAGGGTTTAAATACAATCAGGGAAACGAGACACAGGTGCAAACAATAATGGGGATCAAGGGAAAAACACAGGGACAAAAAGCACAATGGGGACATCTACTGACAAAAACCCGGA